>NC_091482.1:38594264-38604264 GCF_036971445.1 Narcine bancroftii
TCACGAGTTGCCTGTCCGACTGGTTCACGAGTTGGCCCACGTCTGCCTGGTTCACGAATTGCCCCACGTCCGTTTGGTTCATGAGTTGCCCAGTCCTTCTGGTGCATTGCCGTTCGTAGGTCAGCTTGGTTTACGAGTTGCTCCACGAAAGCTTGATTCACGAGTTCCCTGGCCGTCTGGTTCAGGAGTTGCCCCAGGTCTGCTTGCTTCACTAATTGCTCCACGTCCATTTGGTGGACGAGTTGCCCGGCACTTCTGCTTAACTAATTGCCGTTCGTAGGTCAGCTTGGTTTACGAGTTGCCCCACGAAAGCTTGATTCACGAGTTGCCTGTCCGTCTGGTTCACGAGTTGCCCCACGTCTGCCTGGTTCACGAATTGCCCCACGTCCATTTGGTTCATGAGTTGCCCAGTCCTTCTGGTGAATTGCCGTTCGTACGTCAGCTTGGTTTACGAGTTGCTCCACGAAAGCTTGATTCACGAGTTCCCTGGCCGTCTGGTTCACGAGTTGCCCCACGTCTGCTTGGTTCACGAATTGCCCCACGTCCATTTGGTTGACGAGTTGCCCGGCCCTTCTGCTTAACTAATTGCCGTTCGTAGGTCAGCTTGGTTTACGAGTTGCTCCAGGTAAGCTTGATTGACGAGTTCCCTGGCCGTCTGGTTCACGAGTTGCCCCACGTCTGCTTGGTTCACGAGTTGCCTGTCCGACTGGTTCACGAGTTGCCCCAGGTCTGCCTGGTTCACGAATTGCCCCACGTCCGTTTGGTTCATGAGTTGCCCAGTCCTTCTGGTGCATTGCCGTTCGTAGGTCAGCTTGGTTTACGAGTTGCTCCACGAAAGCTTGATTCACGAGTTCCCTGGCCGTCTGGTTCACGAGTTGCCCCAGGTCTGCTTGCTTCACTAATTGCTCCACGTCCATTTGGTTGACGAGTTGCCCGGCACTTCTGCTTAACTAATTGCCGTTCGTAGGTCAGCTTGGTTTACGGGTTGCCCCACGAAAGCTTGATTCACGAGTTGCCTGTCCGTCTGGTTCACGAGTTGCCCCACGTCTGCCTGGTTCACGAATTGCCCCACGTCCGTTTGGTTCATGAGTTGCCCAGTCCTTCTGGTGCATTGCCGTTCGTAGGTCAGCTTGGTTTACGAGTTGCTCCACGAAAGCTTGATTCACGAGTTCCCTGGCCGTCTGGTTCACGAGTTGCCCCACGTCTGCTTGGTTCACGAGTTGCCCCACGTCCGTTTGGTTGACGAGTTGCCCGGCACTTCTGCTTAACTAATTGCCGTTCGTAGGTCAGCTTGGTTTACGGGTTGCCCCACGAAAGCTTGATTCACGAGTTGCCTGTCCGTCTGGTTCACGAGTTGCCCCACGTCTGCCTGGTTCACGAATTGCCCCACGTCCGTTTGGTTCATGAGTTGCCCAGTCCTTCTGGTGCATTGCCGTTCGTAGGTTAGCTTGGTTTACGAGTTGCTCCACGAAAGCTTGATTCACGAGTTCCCTGGATGTCTGGTTCACGAGTTGCCCCACGTCTGCTTGGTTCACGAGTTGCCCCACGTCCGTTTGGTTGACGAGTTGCCCGGCACTTCTGCTTAACTAATTGCCGTTCGTAGGTCAGCTTGGTTTACGGGTTGCCCCACGAAAGCTTGATTCACGAGTTGCCTGTCCGTCTGGTTCACGAGTTGCCCCACGTCTGCCTGGTTCACGAATTGCCCCACGTCCAATTGGTTCATGAGTTGCCCAGTCCTTCTGGTGCATTGCCGCTCGTAGGTTAGCTTGGTTTACGAGTTGCTCCACGAAAGCTTGATTCACGAGTTCCCTGGATGTCTGGTTCACGAGTTGCCCCACGTCTGCTTGGTTCACGAGTTGCCCCACGTCCGTTTGGTTGACGAGTTGTCCGGCCCTTCTGCTTAACTAATTGCCGTTCGTAGGTCAGCTTGGTTTACGAGTTGGCCCACGAAAGCTTGATTCACGAGTTGCCTGTCCGTCTGGTTGACGAGTTGCCCCACGTCTGCCTGGTTCACGAATTGCCCCACAACAGCTTGATTCACGAGTTGCCTGTCCGTCTGGTTCACGAGTTGCCCCAGGTCTGCCTGGTTCACGAATTGCCTCTCGACCATTTGGTTCATGAGTTGCCCAGTCCTTCTGGTGAATTACCGTTCGTACGTCAGCTTGGTTTACGAGTTGCTCCACGAAAGCTTGATTCACGAGTTCCCTGGCCGTCTGGTTCACGAGTTGCCCCACGTCTGCTTGGTTCACGAATTGCCCCACGTCCATTTGGTTGACGAGTTGCCCGGCCCTTCTGCTTAACTAATTGCCGTTCGTAGGTCAGCTTGGTTTACGAGTTGCTCCAGGAAAGCTTGATTGACGAGTTCCCTGGCCGTCTGGTTCACGAGTTGCCCCACGTCTGCTTGGTTCACGAGTTGCCTGTCCGACTGTTTCACGAGTTGCCCCAGGTCTGCCTGGTTCACGAATTGCCCCACGTCCGTTTGGTTCATGAGTTGCCCAGTCCTTCTGGTGCATTGCCGTTCGTAGGTCAGCTTGGTTTACGAGTTGCTCCACGAAAGCTTGATTCACGAGTTCCCTGGCCGTCTGGTTCACGAGTTGCCCCAGGTCTGCTTGCTTCACTAATTGCTCCACGTCCATTTGGTTGACGAGTTGCCCGGCACTTCTGCTTAACTAATTGCCGTTCGTAGGTCAGCTTGGTTTACGGGTTGCCCCACGAAAGCTTGATTCACGAGTTGCCTGTCCGTCTGGTTCACGAGTTGCCCCACGTCTGCCTGGTTCACGAATTGCCCCACGTCCGTTTGGTTCATGAGTTGCCCAGTCCTTCTGGTGCATTGCCGTTCGTAGGTCAGCTTGGTTTACGAGTTGCTCCACGAAAGCTTGATTCACGAGTTCCCTGGCCGTCTGGTTCACGAGTTGCCCCACGTCTGCTTGGTTCACGAATTGCCCCACGTCCGTTTGGTTGACGAGTTGCCCGGCACTTCTGCTTAACTAATTGCCGTTCGTAGGTCAGCTTGGTTTACGGGTTGCCCCACGAAAGCTTGATTCACGAGTTGCCTGTCCGTCTGGTTCACGAGTTGCCCCACGTCTGCCTGGTTCACGAATTGCCCCACGTCCGTTTGGTTCATGAGTTGCCCAGTCCTTCTGGTGCATTGCCGTTCGTAGGTTAGCTTGGTTTACGAGTTGCTCCACGAAAGCTTGATTCACGAGTTCCCTGGATGTCTGGTTCACGAGTTGCCCCACGTCTGCTTGGTTCACGAGTTGCCCCACGTCCGTTTGGTTGACGAGTTGTCCGGCCCTTCTGCTTAACTAATTGCCATTCGTAGGTCAGCTTGGTTTACGAGTTGGCCCACGAAAGCTTGATTCACGAGTTGCCTGTCCGGCTGGTTGACGAGTTGCCCCACGTCTGCCTGGTTCACGAATTGCCCCACAACAGCTTGATTCACGAGTTGCCTGTCCGTCTGGTTCACGAGTTGCCCCAGGTCTGCCTGGTTCACGAATTGCCTCTCGACCATTTGGTTCATGAGTTGTCCAGTCCTTCTGGTGAATTACCGTTCGTACGTCAGCTTGGTTTACGAGTTGCTCCACGAAAGCTTGATTCACGAGTTCCCTGGATGTCTGGTTCACGAGTTGCCCCACGTCTGCTTGGTTCACGAGTTGCCCCACGTCCGTTTGGTTGACGAGTTGCCCGGCACTTCTGCTTAACTAATTGCCGTTCGTAGGTCAGCTTGGTTTACGGGTTGCCCCACGAAAGCTTGATTCACGAGTTGCCTGTCCGTCTGGTTCACGAGTTGCCCCACGTCTGCCTGGTTCACGAATTGCCCCACGTCCATTTGGTTCATGAGTTGCCCAGTCCTTCTGGTGCATTGCCGCTCGTAGGTTAGCTTGGTTTACGAGTTGCTCCACGAAAGCTTGATTCACGAGTTCCCTGGATGTCTGGTTCACGAGTTGCCCCACGTCTGCTTGGTTCACGAGTTGCCCCACGTCCGTTTGGTTGACGAGTTGTCCGGCCCTTCTGCTTAACTAATTGCCGTTCGTAGGTCAGCTTGGTTTACGAGTTGGCCCACGAAAGCTTGATTCACGAGTTGCCTGTCCGTCTGGTTGACGAGTTGCCCCACGTCTGACTGGTTCACGAATTGCCCCACAACAGCTTGATTCACGAGTTGCCTGTCCGTCTGGTTCACGAGTTGCCCCAGGTCTGCCTGGTTCACGAATTGCCTCTCGACCATTTGGTTCATGAGTTGCCCAGTCCTTCTGGTGAATTACCGTTCGTACGTCAGCTTGGTTTACGAGTTGCTCCACGAAAGCTTGATTCACGAGTTCCCTGGCCGTCTGGTTCACGAGTTGCCCCACGTCTGCTTGGTTCACGAATTGCCCCACGTCCATTTGGTTGACGAGTTGCCCGGCCCTTCTGCTTAACTAATTGCCGTTCGTAGGTCAGCTTGGTTTACGAGTTGCTCCAGGAAAGCTTGATTGACGAGTTCCCTGGCCGTCTGGTTCACGAGTTGCCCCACGTCTGCTTGGTTCACGAGTTGCCTGTCCGACTGGTTCACGAGTTGCCCCAGGTCTGCCTGGTTCACGAATTGCCCCACGTCCATTTGGTTCATGAGTTGCCCAGTCCTTCTGGTGCATTGCCGTTCGTAGGTCAGCTTGGTTTACGAGTTGCTCCACGAAAGCTTGATTCACGAGTTCCCTGGCCGTCTGGTTCACGAGTTGCCCCAGGTCTGCTTGCTTCACTAATTGCTCCACGTCCATTTGGTTGACGAGTTGCCCGGCACTTCTGCTTAACTAATTGCCGTTCGTAGGTCAGCTTGGTTTACGGGTTGCCCCACGAAAGCTTGATTCACGAGTTGCCTGTCCGTCTGGTTCACGAGTTGCCCCACGTCTGCCTGGTTCACGAATTGCCCCACTTCCGTTTGGTTCATGAGTTGCCCAGTCCTTCTGGTGCATTGCCGTTCGTAGGTCAGCTTGGTTTACGAGTTGCTCCACGAAAGCTTGATTCACGAGTTCCCTGGCCGTCTGGTGCACGAGTTGCCCCACGTCTGCTTGGTTCACGAGTTGCCCCACGTCCGTTTGGTTGACGAGTTGCCCGGCACTTCTGCTTAACTAATTGCCGTTCGTAGGTCAGCTTGGTTTACGGGTTGCTCCACGAAAGCTTGATTCACGAGTTGCCTGTCCGTCTGGTTCACGAGTTGCCCAACGTCTGCCTGGTTCACGAATTGCCCCACGTCCGTTTGGTTCATGAGTTGCCCAGTCCTTCTGGTGCATTGCCGTTCGTAGGTTAGCTTGGTTTACGAGTTGCTCCACGAAAGCTTGATTCACGAGTTCCCTGGATGTCTGGTTCACGAGTTGCCCCACGTCTGCTTGGTTCACGAGTTGCCCCACGTCCGTTTGGTTGACGAGTTGTCCGGCCCTTCTGCTTAACTAATTGCCGTTCGTAGGTCAGCTTGGTTTACGAGTTGGCCCACGAAAGCTTGATTCACGAGTTGCCTGTCCGTCTGGTTGACGAGTTGCCCCACGTCTGCCTGGTTCACGAATTGCCCCACAACAGCTTGATTCACGAGTTGCCTGTCCGTCTGGTTCACGAGTTGCCCCAGGTCTGCCTGGTTCACGAATTGCCTCTCGACCATTTGGTTCATGAGTTGTCCAGTCCTTCTGGTGAATTACCGTTCGTACGTCAGCTTGGTTTACGAGTTGCTCCACGAAAGCTTGATTCACGAGTTCCCTGGATGTCTGGTTCACGAGTTGCCCCACGTCTGCTTGGTTCACGAGTTGCCCCACGTCCGTTTGGTTGACGAGTTGCCCGGCACTTCTGCTTAACTAATTGCCGTTCGTAGGTCAGCTTGGTTTACGGGTTGCCCCACGAAAGCTTGATTCACGAGTTGCCTGTCCGTCTGGTTCACGAGTTGCCCCACGTCTGCCTGGTTCACGAATTGCCCCACGTCCATTTGGTTCATGAGTTGCCCAGTCCTTCTGGTGCATTGCCGTTCGTACGTCAGCTTGGTTTACGAGTTGCTCCACGAAAGCTTGATTCACGAGTTCCCTGGCCGTCTGGTTCACGAGTTGCCCCAGGTCTGCTTGCTTCACTAATTGCTCCACGTCCATTTGGTTGACGAGTTGCCCGGCACTTCTGCTTAACTAATTGCCGTTCGTAGGTCAGCTTGGTTTACGGGTTGCCCCACGAAAGCTTGACTCACGAGTTGCCTGTCCGTCTGGTTCACGAGTTGCCCCACGTCTGCCTGGTTCACGAATTGCCCCACGTCTGCCTGGTTCACGAATTGCCCCACGTCCATTTGGTTCATGAGTTGCCCGGCCCTTCTGCTTAACTAATTGCCGTTCGTAGGTCAGCTTGGTTTACGAATTGCTCCACGAAAGCTTGATTGACGAGTTCCCTGGCCGTCTGGTTGACGAGTTGCCCCACGTCTGCTTGGTTCACGAGTTGCCTGTCTGACTGGTTCACGAGTTGCCCCACGTCTGCTTGGTTCACGAGTTGCCCCACGTCTGCTTGGTTCACGAGTTGCCGCACGTCTGCTTGGTTTTCGAATTGCCACACGTCCATTTGGTTCATGAGTTGCCCAGTCCTTCTGGTGAATTGACGTTCGTACGTCAGCTTGGTTTACGAGTTGCTCCACGAAAGCTTGATTCACGAGTTCCCTGGCCGTCTGGTTGACGAGTTGCCACAGGTCTGCTTGCTTCACTAATTGCTCCACGTCCATTTGGTTGACGAGTTGCCCGGCACTTCTGCTTAACTAATTGCCGTTCGTAGGTCAGCTTGGTCCACGAGTTGCCCCACGTCTGCTTGGTTCACGAGTTGCCGCACGTCTGCTTGGTTTTCGAATTGCCACACGTCCATTTGGTTCATGAGTTGCCCAGTCCTTCTGGTGCATTGCCGTTCGTAGGTTAGCTTGGTTTACGAGTTGCTCCACGAAAGCTTGATTCACGAGTTCCCTGGCCGTCTGGTTCACGAGTTGCCCCACGTCTGCTTGCTTCACGAGTTGCCCTACGTCCGTTTGGTTGACGAGTTGCCCGGCACTTCTGCTTAACTAATTGCCGTTCGTAGGTCAGCTTGGTTTACGGGTTGCCCCACGAAAGCATGATTCACGAGTTGCCTGTCCGTCTGGTTCACGAGTTGCCCCACGTCTGCCTGGTTCACGAATTGCCCCACGTCCATTTGGTTCATGAGTTGCCCAGTCCTTCTGGTGCATTGCCGTTCGTAGGTTAGCTTGGTTTACGAGTTGCTCCACGAAAGCTTGATTCACGAGTTCCCTGGCCGTCTGGTTCACGAGTTGCCCCACGTCTGCTTGGTTCACGAGTTGCCCCACGTCCGTTTGGTTGACGAGTTGCCCGGCCCTTCTGCTTAACTAATTGCCGTTCGTAGGTCAGCTTGGTTTACGAATTGCTCCAGGAAAGCTTGATTCACGAGTTCCCTGGCCGTCTGGTTCACGAGTTGCCCCACGTCTGCTTGGTTCACGAGTTTCCCCACGTCCGTTTGGTTGACGAGTTGCTCGGCCCTTCTGCTTAACTAATTGCCGTTCGTAGCTGAGTTTGGTTTACGAGTTGTCCGGTATGGTTATTAACGAAGAGACTGGAAGTCGTATGGGGTCGGATCCACGGAGTTCGGCCGACCAGGTCGCTCCCTTTTCGGTAGGACTTCCGGAGCCCGTGCCGCCGATCATCAACTTGCATTTTCTGCACGGGGGGATTGGCGGACTCTCCGGAGATTTCAGGTGCCGTGTTTTGAACTCGGTGACCGGTGGCCAGGGGCCGACCACGACCGCTTCGGGAGAGCTGCGGTGTCTGCCCTCTCCCTGCCGTTAGGTCAGAGAGTCAGCCTCGCCGCCAGTTGAGTCTTGGCACTCAGCTGAACGATTTGCCCTCCGCCCGGTTGAGATTCTGGGTTGCCCGGAAGTCGGATGGGGTTGGATCCGCGGCGTGCGGCCGACCAGGTCGCTCCCTTTTCGGTAGGACCTCCGGATCCAGTGCCGCCGATCATCAACTTGCATTTTCTGCACGGGGGGATTGGCGGACTCTCCGGAGATTTCAGGTGCCGTGTTTTGAACTCGGTGACCGTTGGCCAGGGGCCGACTACGACCGATTCGGGGGAGCTCCGGTGTCTGCCCTCTCCCCTCCGGCGGGGCAGAGAGTGGCCCTTGCCGCAAGTGGAGGCTTGGCACTCTGCTGAACGATTTGCCCTCCGCCGGCTTGAGATTCTGGGTTGCCCGGAAGTCCGATGGGGTCGGATCCGCGGCGTGCGGCCGACCAGGTCGCTCCCTTTTCGGTAGGACCTCCGGATCCCGAGCCGCCGATCATCAACTTGCATTTTCTGCACGGGGGGATTGGCGGACTCTCCGGAGATTTCAGGTGCCGTGTTTT
Source organism: Narcine bancroftii (assembly GCF_036971445.1). NCBI lineage: Eukaryota > Metazoa > Chordata > Chondrichthyes > Torpediniformes > Narcinidae > Narcine > Narcine bancroftii. Next base: position 38,602,634 of record NC_091482.1, read on the forward strand.
GAACTCGGTGACCGGTGGCCAGGGGCCGACTACGACCGATTCGGGGGAGCTCCGGTGTCTGCCCTCTCCCCTCCGGCGGGGCAGAGAGGGGCCCTTGCCGCCAGTGGAGGCTTGGCACTCTGCTGAACGATTTGCCCTCCGCCGGTTTGAGATTCTGGGTTGCCCGGAAGTCCGATGGGGTAGGATCCGCGGCGAGCGGCCGACCAGGTCGCTCCCTTTTCGGTAGGACCTCCGGAGTCCGATCCGCCGATCATCAACTTGCAATTTCTGCACGGGGGGATTGGCGGACTCTCCGGAGATTACAGGGGCCGTGTTTTGAACTCGGTGACCGGTGGCCAGGGGCCGACCACGACCGCTTCGTGGGAGCCCCGTGGCACCTCTTCTTGGTCGGCTCGTGAACTCGGGGAGCTCCGGTGTTTCCCTTTTCCCCGCAAGAATGGCAAAGTCCTAAAAGAAACCTAAGTCCGGTCGCGGAAGTCCCGATCGTATCGGATTCAAGGGTGTCTTACCGGCCACAGTGCTCAACTGACGGTCATGCTTCCGACAGTCGGCCCGCTTGGCAATGGCTTGCTCCTGCCAGCCCGCCAGTTAACAAGTTCCCCACGGAAGTCCATGAAGTTAACATCGGATGGCTCAGGCCGGCCTCACGAGACTTCGGCCGGTGGGACCTCCGCGCGGTCGCCCGCCGACGTCGCATTTGCATTTCTGGTACGGGCACTCCCGGTCATGGTTCACGAGTTGCCGCTGGAGGCTCTGATGAGGGTCCGATTTTCGACGTGAACCCGGGCTGAGATGCAGCATCCGCGGTCGACCCTCCGCGAGCTACCCCGCCGAATCGAAAATTGCATTTTCTGTACGGGGGGATTGGCGGAGTGCCCGGAGATTTTCGGGAACACGTTTTTCAGAGACACTTAGAAAAAGTTTTGGTATGTTGGTCACTTTGTGCATTGTCCTTAAGTGGTGCCACAATGGGCTCGAAGGCAATATAATACTTAAGGTTGAAGGCACTAAAATAGACGGGAAGGCAGCACTGTCAAGAGTTTGGGCAAGAAGGGCCAAGTGTACATGCTCGGAAGCTATGAAAGAAGGGCGAGGCTTCGGGCTAAAATATACCATGCTCTCATTCGTCTGAGTTGTCCTGAAATCGTCGTTCCTGGATCGATCGTGCTTGTCGTGTTCGTGCCGTATGGAGAGGCCCGGCGGCCCAGCGGAGACGCTGGTGTTTCAGGCTTGGGACAGACTCCACCACGCGGCCCTCTGTCGGTTACCCCTAACTGCTCAGAGGGAACACGACCAGGGCTTTTATCCCCCCCACCAGTTTGGGAAGAGACCTTCTCCGCAGCAATTGACGGTTCAGACGAGGGGGTGACTGGGATCTTCCTCCGCAGCAGTTGACGGTCTTGCGGCTGGAGATCCGTCTTTGGAGTAGCCCCTGCATGGGTTTTGTTTGGCGGCAGAGCACCTCAGGGAGGAGGGAGGTACTTTGTGCGCCCGGCGGTGGTTCCTTCGGCCGGCCTCAGGGCGTTCCACCCACCGCCGAATCTCTGTGGGCCTCGGGAGTTTGCGGAGCCCGGACGCTCCAGGTGTTGGATCATGGCCTAACCAAGGACGGGGCGAGATGACCTCCGGGG
>NC_091482.1:38624264-38639264 GCF_036971445.1 Narcine bancroftii
TACGTCAGCTTGGTTTACGAGTTGCTCCACGAAAGCTTGATTCACGAGTTCCCTGGCCGTCTGGTTCACGAGTTGCCCCACGTCTGCTTGGTTCACGAATTGCCCCACGTCCATTTGGTTGACGAGTTGCCCGGCCCTTCTGCTTAACTAATTGCCGTTCGTAGGTCAGCTGGGTTTACGAGTTGCTCCACGAAAGCTTGATTCACGAGTTGCCTGTCCGTCTGGTTCACAAGTTGCCCCACGTCTGCCTGGTTCACGAATTACCCCACGTCCATTTGGTTCATGAGTTGCCCAGTCCTTCAGGTGCATTGCCGTTCGTACGTCAGCTTGGTTTACGAGTTGCTCCACGAAAGCTTGATTCACGAGTTCCCTGGCCGTCTGGTTCACGAGTTGCCCCACGTCTGCTTGGTTCACGAATTGCCCCACGTCCATTTGGTTGACGAGTTGCCTGGCCCTTCTGCTTAACTAATTGCCGTTCGTAGGTCAGCTTGGTTTACGAATTGCTCCAGGAAAGCTTGATTGACGAGTTCCCTGGCCGTCTGGTTCACGAGTTGCCCCACGTCTGCTTGGTTCACGAGTTGCCTGTCCGACTGGTTCACGAGTTGCCCCAGGTCTGCCTGGTTCACGAATTGCCCCACGTCCGTTTGGTTCATGAGTTGCCCAGTCCTTCTGGTGCATTGCCGTTCGTAGGTCAGCTTGGTTTACGAGTTGCTCCACGAAAGCTTGATTCACGAGTTCCCTGGCCGTCTGGTTCACGAGTTGCCCCAAGTCTGCTTGCTTCACTAATTGCTCCACGTCCATTTGGTTGACGAGTTGCCCGGCACTTCTGCTTAACTAATTGCCGTTCGTAGGTCAGCTTGGTTTACGGGTTGCCCCACGAAAGCTTGATTCACGAGTTGCCTGTCCGTCTGGTTCACGAGTTGCCCCACGTCTGCCTGGTTCACGAATTGCCCCACGTCCGTTTGGTTCATGAGTTGCCCAGTCCTTCTGGTGCATTGCCGTTCGTAGGTCAGCTTGGTTTACGAGTTGCTCCACGAAAGCTTGATTCACGAGTTCCCTGGCCGTCTGGTTCACGAGTTGCCCCAGGTCTGCTTGCTTCACTAATTGCTCCACGTCCATTTGGTTGACGAGTTGCCCGGCACTTCTGCTTAACTAATTGCCGTTCGTAGGTCAGCTTGGTTTACGGGTTGCCCCACGAAAGCTTGATTCACGAGTTGCCTGTCCGTCTGGTTCACGAGTTGCCCCACGTCTGCCTGGTTCACGAATTGCCATACGTCCATTTGGTTCATGAGTTGCCCAGTCCTTCTGGTGCATTGCCGTTCGTAGGTTAGCTTGGTTTACGAGTTGCTCAACGAAAGCTTGATTCACGAGTTCCCTGGCCGTCTGGTTCACGAGTTGCCCCACGTCTGCTTGGTTCACAAGTTGCCCCACGTCCGTTTGGTTGACGAGTTGCCCGGCACTTCTGCTTAACTAATTGCCGTTCGTAGGTCAGCTTGGTTTACGGGTTGCCCCACGAAAGCTTGATTCACGAGTTGCCTGTCCGTCTGGTTCACGAGTTGCCCCACGTCTGCCTGGTTCACGAATTGCCCCACGTCCATTTGGTTCATGAGTTGCCCAGTCCTTCTGGTGTATTGCCATTCGTACGTCAGCTTGGTTTACGAATTGCTCCAGGAAAGCTTGATTCACGAGTTGCCTGTCCGTCTGGTTCACGAGTTGCCCCACGTCTGCCTGGTTCACGAATTGCCCCACGTCCATTTGGTTCATGAGTTGCCCAGTCCTTCTGGTGCATTGCCATTCGTACGTCAGCTTGGTTTACGAATTGCTCCAGGAAAGCTTGATTCACGAGTTCCCTGGCCGTCTGGTTCACGAGTTGCCCCACGTCTGCTTGGTTCACGAGTTGCCGCACGTCTGCTTGGTTTTCGAATTGCCACACGTCCATTTCGTTCATGAGTTGCCCAGTCCTTCTGGTGAATTGCCGTTCGTACGTCAGCTTTGTTTACGAGTTGCTCCACGAAAGCTTGATTCACGAGTTCCCTGGCCGTCTGGTTCACGAGTTGCCCCACATCTGCTTGGTTCACGAGTTGCCTGTCTGACTGGTTCACGAGTTGCCCCACGTCTGCCTGGTTCACGAATTGCCCCACGTCCGTTTGGTTCATGAGTTGCCCAGTCCTTCTGGTGCATTGCCGTTCGTAGGTCAGCTTGGTTTACGAGTTGCTCCACGAAAGCTTGATTCACGAGTTCCCTGGCCGTCTGGTTCACGAGTTGCCCCACGTCTGCTTGGTTGACGAGTTGCCCGGCACTTCTGCTTAACTAATTGCCGTTCTTAGGTCAGCTTGGTTTACGGGTTGCCCCACGAAAGCTTGATTCACGAGTTGCCTGTCCGTCTGGTTCACGAGTTGCCCCACGTCTGTCTGGTTCACGAATTGCCCCACGTCCATTTGATTCATGAGTTGCCCAGTCCTTCTGGTGCATTGCCGTTCGTACGTCAGCTTGGTTTACGAATTGTTCCAGGAAAGCTTGATTCACGAGTTCCCTGGCCGTCTGGTTCACGAGTTGCACCACGTCTGCTTGGTTCACGAGTTGCCGCACGTCTGCTTGGTTTTCGAATTGCCACACGTCCATTTGGTTCATGAGTTGCCCAGTCCTTCTGGTGAATTGCCGTTCGTACGTCAGCTTGGTTTACGAGTTGCTCCACGAAAGCTTGATTCACGAGTTCCCTGGCCGTCTGGTTCACGAGCTGCCCCACGTCTGCTTGGTTCACGAGTTGCCTGTCTGACTGGTTCACGAGTTGCCCCACGTCTGCCTGGTTCACGAATTGCCCCACGTCCGTTTGGTTCATGAGTTGCCCAGTCCTTCTGGTGCATTGCCGTTCGTAGGTCAGCTTGGTTTACGAGTTGCTCCACGAAAGCTTGATTCACGAGTTCCCTGGCCGTCTGGTTCACGAATTGCCCCACGTCTGCTTGGTTCACGAGTTGCCGCACGTCTGCTTGGTTTTCGAATTGCCACACGTCCATTTGGTTCATGAGTTGCCCAGTCCTTCTGGTGCATTGCCGTTCGTAGGTCAGCTTGGTTTACGAGTTGCTCCACGAAAGCTTGATTCACGAGTTCCCTGGCCGTCTGGTTCACGAGTTGCCCCAGGTCTGCTTGCTTCACTAATTGCTCCACGTCCATTTGGTTGACGAGTTGCCCGGCACTTCTGCTTAACTAATTGCCGTTCGTAGGTCAGCTTGGTTTACGGGTTGCCCCACGAAAGCTTGATTCACGAGTTGCCTGTCCGTCTGGTTCACGAGTTGCCCCACGTCTGCCTGGTTCACGAATTGCCCCACGTCCGTTTGGTTCATGAGTTGCCCAGTCCTTCTGGTGCATTGCCGTTCGTAGGTCAGCTTGGTTTACGAGTTGCTCCACGAAAGCTTGATTCACGAGTTCCCTGGCCGTCTGGTTCACGAGTTGCCCCAGGTCTGCTTGCTTCTCTAATTGCTCCACGTCCATTTGGTTGACGAGTTGCCCGGCACTTCTGCTTAACTAATTGCCGTTCGTAGGTCAGCTTGGTTTACGGGTTGCCCCACGAAAGCTTGATTCACGAGTTGCCTGTCCGTCTGGTTCACGAGTTGCCCCACGTCTGCCTGGTTCACGAATTGCCCCACGTCCATTTGGTTCATGAGTTGCCCAGTCCTTCTGGTGCATTGCCGTTCGTAGGTTAGCTTGGTTTACGAGTTGCTCAACGAAAGCTTGATTCACGAGTTCCCTGGCCGTCTGGTTCACGAGTTGCCCCACGTCTGCTTGGTTCACAAGTTGCCCCACGTCCGTTTGGTTGACGAGTTGCCCGGCACTTCTGCTTAACTAATTGCCGTTCGTAGGTCAGCTTGGTTTACGGGTTGCCCCACGAAAGCTTGATTCACGAGTTGCCTGTCCGTCTGGTTCACGAGTTGCCCCACGTCTGCCTGGTTCACGAATTGCCCCACGTCCATTTGGTTCATGAGTTGCCCAGTCCTTCTGGTGTATTGCCATTCGTACGTCAGCTTGGTTTACGAATTGCTCCAGGAAAGCTTGATTCACGAGTTGCCTGTCCGTCTGGTTCACGAGTTGCCCCACGTCTGCCTGGTTCACGAATTGCCCCACGTCCATTTGGTTCATGAGTTGCCCAGTCCTTCTGGTGCATTGCCATTCGTACGTCAGCTTGGTTTACGAATTGCTCCAGGAAAGCTTGATTCACGAGTTCCCTGGCCGTCTGGTTGACGAGTTGCCCCACGTCTGCTTGGTTCACGAGTTGCCGCACGTCTGCTTGGTTTTCGAATTGCCACACGTCCATTTGGTTCATGAGTTGCCCAGTCCTTCTGGTGAATTGCCGTTCGTACGTCAGCTTTGTTTACGAGTTGCTCCACGAAAGCTTGATTCACGAGTTCCCTGGCCGTCTGGTTCACGAGTTGCCCCACATCTGCTTGGTTCACGAGTTGCCTGTCTGACTGGTTCACGAGTTGCCCCACGTCTGCCTGGTTCACGAATTGCCCCACGTCCGTTTGGTTCATGAGTTGCCCAGTCCTTCTGGTGCATTGCCGTTCGTAGGTCAGCTTGGTTTACGAGTTGCTCCACGAAAGCTTGATTCACGAGTTCCCTGGCCGTCTGGTTCACGAGTTGCCCCACGTCTGCTTGGTTGACGAGTTGCCCGGCACTTCTGCTTAACTAATTGCCGTTCTTAGGTCAGCTTGGTTTACGGGTTGCCCCACGAAAGCTTGATTCACGAGTTGCCTGTCCGTCTGGTTCACGAGTTGCCCCACGTCTGTCTGGTTCACGAATTGCCCCACGTCCATTTGATTCATGAGTTGCCCAGTCCTTCTGGTGCATTGCCGTTCGTACGTCAGCTTGGTTTACGAATTGTTCCAGGAAAGCTTGATTCACGAGTTCCCTGGCCGTCTGGTTCACGAGTTGCACCACGTCTGCTTGGTTCACGAGTTGCCGCACGTCTGCTTGGTTTTCGAATTGCCACACGTCCATTTGGTTCATGAGTTGCCCAGTCCTTCTGGTGAATTGCCGTTCGTACGTCAGCTTGGTTTACGAGTTGCTCCACGAAAGCTTGATTCACGAGTTCCCTGGCCGTCTGGTTCACGAGCTGCCCCACGTCTGCTTGGTTCACGAGTTGCCTGTCTGACTGGTTCACGAGTTGCCCCACGTCTGCCTGGTTCACGAATTGCCCCACGTCCGTTTGGTTCATGAGTTGCCCAGTCCTTCTGGTGCATTGCCGTTCGTAGGTCAGCTTGGTTTACGAGTTGCTCCACGAAAGCTTGATTCACGAGTTCCCTGGCCGTCTGGTTCACGAATTGCCCCACGTCTGCTTGGTTCACGAGTTGCCGCACGTCTGCTTGGTTTTCGAATTGCCACACGTCCATTTGGTTCATGAGTTGCCCAGTCCTTCTGGTGCATTGCCGTTCGTAGGTCAGCTTGGTTTACGAGTTGCTCCACGAAAGCTTGATTCACGAGTTCCCTGGCCGTCTGGTTCACGAGTTGCCCCACGTCTGCTTGGTTCACGAATTGCCCCACGTCCATTTGGTTGACGAGTTGCCCGGCCCTTCTGCTTAACTAATTGCCGTTCGTAGGTCAGCTGGGTTTACGAGTTGCTCCACGAAAGCTTGATTCACGAGTTGCCTGTCCGTCTGGTTCACAAGTTGCCCCACGTCTGCCTGGTTCACGAATTACCCCACGTCCATTTGGTTCATGAGTTGCCCAGTCCTTCAGGTGCATTGCCGTTCGTACGTCAGCTTGGTTTACGAGTTGCTCCACGAAAGCTTGATTCACGAGTTCCCTGGCCGTCTGGTTCACGAGTTGCCCCACGTCTGCTTTGTTCACGAATTGCCCCACGTCCATTTGGTTGACGAGTTGCCTGGCCCTTCTGCTTAACTAATTGCCGTTCGTAGGTCAGCTTGGTTTACGAATTGCTCCAGGAAAGCTTGATTGACGAGTTCCCTGGCCGTCTGGTTCACGAGTTGCCCCACGTCTGCTTGGTTCACGAGTTGCCTGTCCGACTGGTTCACGAGTTGCCCCAGGTCTGCCTGGTTCACGAATTGCCCCACGTCCGTTTGGTTCATGAGTTGCCCAGTCCTTCTGGTGCATTGCCGTTCGTAGGTCAGCTTGGTTTACGAGTTGCTCCACGAAAGCTTGATTCACGAGTTCCCTGGCCGTCTGGTTCACGAGTTGCCCCAAGTCTGCTTGCTTCACTAATTGCTCCACGTCCATTTGGTTGACGAGTTGCCCGGCACTTCTGCTTAACTAATTGCCGTTCGTAGGTCAGCTTGGTTTACGGGTTGCCCCACGAAAGCTTGATTCACGAGTTGCCTGTCCGTCTGGTTCACGAGTTGCCCCACGTCTGCCTGGTTCACGAATTGCCCCACGTCCGTTTGGTTCATGAGTTGCCCAGTCCTTCTGGTGCATTGCCGTTCGTAGGTCAGCTTGGTTTACGAGTTGCTCCACGAAAGCTTGATTCACGAGTTCCCTGGCCGTCTGGTTCACGAGTTGCCCCAGGTCTGCTTGCTTCACTAATTGCTCCACGTCCATTTGGTTGACGAGTTGCCCGGCACTTCTGCTTAACTAATTGCCGTTCGTAGGTCAGCTTGGTTTACGGGTTGCCCCACGAAAGCTTGATTCACGAGTTGCCTGTCCGTCTGGTTCACGAGTTGCCCCACGTCTGCCTGGTTCACGAATTGCCCCACGTCCATTTGGTTCATGAGTTGCCCAGTCCTTCTGGTGCATTGCCGTTCGTAGGTTAGCTTGGTTTACGAGTTGCTCAACGAAAGCTTGATTCACGAGTTCCCTGGCCGTCTGGTTCACGAGTTGCCCCACGTCTGCTTGGTTCACAAGTTGCCCCACGTCCGTTTGGTTGACGAGTTGCCCGGCACTTCTGCTTAACTAATTGCCGTTCGTAGGTCAGCTTGGTTTACGGGTTGCCCCACGAAAGCTTGATTCACGAGTTGCCTGTCCGTCTGGTTCACGAGTTGCCCCACGTCTGCCTGGTTCACGAATTGCCCCACGTCCATTTGGTTCATGAGTTGCCCAGTCCTTCTGGTGCATTGCCATTCGTACGTCAGCTTGGTTTACGAATTGCTCCAGGAAAGCTTGATTCACGAGTTGCCTGTCCGTCTGGTTCACGAGTTGCCCCACGTCTGCCTGGTTCACGAATTGCCCCACGTCCATTTGGTTCATGAGTTGCCCAGTCCTTCTGGTGCATTGCCATTCGTACGTCAGCTTGGTTTACGAATTGCTCCAGGAAAGCTTGATTCACGAGTTCCCTGGCCGTCTGGTTCACGAGTTGCCCCACGTCTGCTTGGTTCACGAGTTGCCGCACGTCTGCTTGGTTTTCGAATTGCCACACGTCCATTTGGTTCATGAGTTGCCCAGTCCTTCTGGTGAATTGCCGTTCGTACGTCAGCTTGGTTTACGAATTGCTCCACGAAAGCTTGATTCACGAGTTCCCTGGCCGTCTGGTTCACGAGTTGCCCCACATCTGATTGGTTCACGAGTTGCCTGTCTGACTGGTTCACGAGTTGCCCCACGTCTGCCTGGTTCACGAATTGCCCCACGTCCGTTTGGTTCATGAGTTGCCCAGTCCTTCTGGTGCATTGCCGTTCGTAGGTCAGCTTGGTTTACGAGTTGCTCCACGAAAGCTTGATTCACGAGTTCCCTGGCCGTCTGGTTCACGAGTTGCCCCACGTCTGCTTGGTTCACGAGTTGCCGCACGTCTGCTTGGTTTTCGAATTGCCACACGTCCATTTGGTTCATGAGTTGCCCAGTCCTTCTGGTGCATTGCCGTTCGTAGGTCAGCTTGGTTTACGAGTTGCTCCACGAAAGCTTGATTCACGAGTTCCCTGGCCGTCTGGTTCACGAGTTTCCCCAGGTCTGCTTGCTTCACTAATTGCTCCACGTCCATTTGGTTGACGAGTTGCCCGGCATTTCTGCTTAACTAATTGCCGTTCGTAGGTCAGCTTGGTTTACGGGTTGCCCCACGAAAGCTTGATTCACGAGTTGCCTGTCCGTCTGGTTCACGAGTTGCCCCACATCTGCCTGGTTCACGAATTACCCCACGTCCGTTTGGTTCATGAGTTGCCCAGTCCTTCTGGTGCATTGCCGTTCGTAGGTCAGCTTGGTTTACGAGTTGCTCCACGAAAGCTTGATTCACGAGTTCCCTGGCCGTCTGGTTCACGAGTTGCCCCAGGTCTGCTTGCTTCACTAATTGCTCCACGTCCATTTGGTTGACGAGTTGCCCGGCACTTCTGCTTAACTAATTGCCGTTCATAGGTCAGCTTGGTTTACGGGTTGCCCCACGAAAGCTTGATTCACGAGTTGCCTGTCCGTCTGGTTCACGAGTTGCCCCACGTCTGCCTGGTTCACGAATTGCCCCACGTCCATTTGGTTCATGAGTTGCCCAGTCCTTCTGGTGCATTGCCGTTCGTAGGTTAGCTTGGTTTACGAGTTGCTCCACGAAAGCTTGATTCACGAGTTCCCTGGCCGTCTGATTCACGAGTTGCCCCACGTCTGCTTGGTTCACGAGTTGCCCCACATCCGTTTGGTTGACGAGTTGCCCGGCACTTCTGCTTAACTAATTGCCGTTCTTAGGTCAGCTTGGTTTACGGGTTGCCCCACGAAAGCTTGATTCACGAGTTGCCTGTCCGTCTGGTTCACGAGTTGCCCCACGTCTGTCTGGTTCACGAATTGCCCCACGTCCATTTGATTCATGAGTTGCCCAGTCCTTCTGGTGCATTGCCGTTCGTACGTCAGCTTGGTTTACGAATTGTTCCAGGAAAGCTTGATTCACGAGTTCCCTGGCCGTCTGGTTCACGAGTTGCACCACGTCTGCTTGGTTCACGAGTTGCCGCACGTCTGCTTGGTTTTCGAATTGCCACACGTCCATTTGGTTCATGAGTTGCCCAGTCCTTCTGGTGAATTGCCGTTCGTACGTCAGCTTGGTTTACGAGTTGCTCCACGAAAGCTTGATTCACGAGTTCCCTGGCCGTCTGGTTCACGAGTTGCCCCACGTCTGCTTGGTTCACGAGTTGCCTGTCTGACTGGTTCACGAGTTGCCCCACGTCTGCCTGGTTCACGAATTGCCCCACGTCCGTTTGGTTCATGAGTTGCCCAGTCCTTCTGGTGCATTGCCGTTCGTAGGTCAGCTTGGTTTACGAGTTGCTCCACGAAAGCTTGATTCACGAGTTCCCTGGCCGTCTGGTTCACGAATTGCCCCACGTCTGCTTGGTTCACGAGTTGCCGCACGTCTGCTTGGTTTTCGAATTGCCACACGTCCATTTGGTTCATGAGTTGCCCAGTCCTTCTGGTGCATTGCCGTTCGTAGGTCAGCTTGGTTTACGAGTTGCTCCACGAAAGCTTGATTCACGAGTTCCCTGGCCGTCTGGTTCACGAGTTGCCCCACGTCTGCTTGGTTCACGAGTTGCCGCACGTCTGCTTGGTTTTCGAATTGTCACACGTCCATTTGGTTCATGAGTTGCCCAGTCCTTCTGGTGCATTGCCGTTCGTAGGTCAGCTTGGTTTACGAGTTGCTCCACGAAAGCTTGATTCACGAGTTCCCTGGCCGTCTGGTTCACGAGTTGCCCCAGGTCTGCTTGCTTCACTAATTGCTCCACGTCCATTTGGTTGACGAGTTGCCCGGCACTTCTGCTTAACTAATTGCCGTTCGTAGGTCAGCTTGGTTTACGGGTTGCCCCACGAAAGCTTGATTCACGAGTTGCCTGTCCGTCTGGTTCACGAGTTGCCCCACGTCTGCCTGGTTCACGAATTGCCCCACGTCCGTTTGGTTCATGAGTTGCCCAGTCCTTCTGGTGCATTGCCGTTCGTAGGTCAGCTTGGTTTACGAGTTGCTCCACGAAAGCTTGATTCACGAGTTCCCTGGCCGTCTGGTTCACGAGTTGCCCCAGGTCTGCTTGCTTCACTAATTGCTCCACGTCCATTTGGTTGACGAGTTGCCCGGCACTTCTGCTTAACTAATTGCCGTTCGTAGGTCAGCTTGGTTTACGGGTTGCCCCACGAAAGCTTGATTCACGAGTTGCCTGTCCGTCTGGTTCACGAGTTGCCCCACGTCTGCCTGGTTCACGAATTGCCCCACGTCCATTTGGTTCATGAGTTGCCCAGTCCTTCTGGTGCATTGCCGTTCGTAGGTTAGCTTGGTTTACGAGGTGCTCCACGAAAGCTTGATTCACGAGTTCCCTGGCCGTCTGATTCACGAGTTGCCCCACGTCTGCTTGGTTCACGAGTTGCCCCACGTCCGTTTGGTTGACGAGTTGCCCGGCACTTCTGCTTAACTAATTGCCGTTCGTAGGTCAGCTTGGTTTACGGGTTGCCCCACGAAAGCTTGATTCACGAGTTGCCTGTCCGTCTGGTTCACGAGTTGCCCCACGTCTGCCTGGTTCACGAATTGCCCCACGTCCATTTGGTTCATGAGTTGCCCAGTCCTTCTGGTGCATTGCCGTTCGTACGTCAGCTTGGTTTACGAATTGCTCCATGAAAGCTTGATTCACGAGTTCCCTGGCCGTCTGGTTCACGAGTTGCCCCACGTCTGCTTGGTTCACATGTTGCCGCACGTCTGCTTGGTTTTCGAATTGCCACACGTCCATTTGGTTCATGAGTTGCCCAGTCCTTCTGGTGAATTGCCGTTCGTACGTCAGCTTGGTTTACGAGTTGCTCCACGAAAGCTTGATTCACGAGTTCCTTGGCCGTCTGGTTCACGAGTTGCCCCACGTCTGCTTGGTTCACGAGTTGCCTGTCTGACTGGTTCACGAGTTGCCCCACGTCTGCCTGGTTCACGAATTGCCCCACGTCCGTTTGGTTCATGAGTTGCCCAGTCCTTCTGGTGCATTGCCGTTCGTAGGTCAGCTTGGTTTACGAGTTGCTCCACGAAAGCTTGATTCACGAGTTCCCTGGCCGTCTGGTTCACGAGTTGCCCCACGTCTGCTTGGTTCACGAGTTGCCGCACGTCTGCTTGGTTTTCGAATTGCCACACGTCCATTTGGTTCATGAGTTGCCCAGTCCTTCTGGTGAATTGCAGTTCGTACGTCAGCTTGGTTTACGAGTTGCTCCACGAAAGCTTGATTCACGAGTTCCCTGGCCGTCTGGTTCACGAGTTGCCCCACGTCTGCTTGGTTCACGAGTTGCCTGTCTGACTGGTTCACGAGTTGCCCCAGGTCTGCCTGGTTCACGAATTGCCCCACGTCCATTTGGTTCATGAGTTGCCCAGTCCTTCTGGTGCATTGCCGTTCGTAGGTCAGCTTGGTTTACGAGTTGCTCCACGATAGCTTGATTCACGAGTTCCCTGGCCGTCTGGTTCACGAGTTGCCCCACGTCTGCTTGGTTCACGAATTTCCCCACGTCCATTTGGTTGACGAGTTGCCCGGCCCTTCTGCTTAACTAATTGCCGTTCGTAGGTCAGCTTGGTTTACGAATTGCTCCAGGAAAGCTTTATTGACGAGTTCCCTGGCCGTCTGGTTCACGAGTTGCCCCACGTCTGCTTGGTTCACGAGTTGCCTGTCTGACTGGTTCACGAGTTGCCCCAGGTCTGCCTGGTTCACGAATTGCCCCACGTCCGTTTGGTTCATGAGTTGCCCAGTCCTTCTGGTGCATTGCCGTTCGTAGGTCAGCTTGGTTTACGAGTTGCTCCACGAAAGCTTGATTCACGAGATCCCTGGCCGTCTGGTTCACGAGTTGCCACAGGTCTGCTTGCTTTACTAATTGCTCCACGTCCATTTGGTTGACGAGTTGCCCGGCACTTCTGCTTAACTAATTGCCGTTCGTAGGTCAGCTTGGTTTACGGGTTGCCCCACGAAAGCTTGATTCACGAGTTGCCTGTGCGTCTGGTTCACGAGTTGCCCCACGTCTGCCTGGTTCACGAATTGCCCCACGTCCGTTTGGTTCATGAGTTGCCCAGTCCTTCTGGTGCATTGACGTTCGTAGGTCAGCTTGGTTTACGAGTTGCTCCACGAAAGCTTGATTCACGAGTTCCCTGGCCGTCTGGTTCACGAGTTGCCCCACGTCTGCTTGGTTCACGAGTTGCCCCACGTCCGTTTGGTTGACGAGTTGCCCGGCCCTTCTGCTTAACTAATTGCCGTTCGTAGGTCAGCTTGGTTTACGAATTGCTCCAGGAAAGCTTGATTCACGAGTTCCCTGGCCGTCTGGTTCACGAGTTGCCCCACGTCTGCTTGGTTCACGAGTTTCCCCACGTCCGTTTGGTTGACGAGTTGCTCGGCCCTTCTGCTTAACTAATTGCCGTTCGTAGCTGAGTTTGGTTTACGAGTTGTCCGGTATGGTTATTAACGAAGAGACTGGAAGTCGTATGGGGTCGGATCCACGGAGTTCGGCCGACCAGGTCGCTCCCTTTTCGGTAGGACTTCCGGAGCCCGTGCCGCCGATCATCAACTTGCATTTTCTGCACGGGGGGATTGGCGGACTCTCCGGAGATTTCAGGTGCCGTGTTTTGAACTCGGTGACCGGTGGCCAGGGGCCGACCACGACCGCTTCGGGAGAGCTGCGGTGTCTGCCCTCTCCCTGCCGTTAGGTCAGAGAGTCAGCCTCGCCGCCAGTTGAGTCTTGGCACTCAGCTGAACGATTTGCCCTCCGCCCGGTTGAGATTCTGGGTTGCCCGGAAGTCGGATGGGGTTGGATCCGCGGCGTGCGGCCGACCAGGTCGCTCCCTTTTCGGTAGGACCTCCGGATCCAGTGCCGCCGATCATCAACTTGCATTTTCTGCACGGGGGGATTGGCGGACTCTCCGGAGATTTCAGGTGCCGTGTTTTGAACTCGGTGACCGTTGGCCAGGGGCCGACTACGACCGATTCGGGGGAGCTCCGGTGTCTGCCCTCTCCCCTCCGGCGGGGCAGAGAGTGGCCCTTGCCGCAAGTGGAGGCTTGGCACTCTGCTGAACGATTTGCCCTCCGCCGGCTTGAGATTCTGGGTTGCCCGGAAGTCCGATGGGGTCGGATCCGCGGCGTGCGGCCGACCAGGTCGCTCCCTTTTCGGTAGGACCTCCGGATCCCGAGCCGCCGATCATCAACTTGCATTTTCTGCACGGGGGGATTGGCGGACTCTCCGGAGATTTCAGGTGCCGTGTTTTGAACTCGGTGACCGGTGGCCAGGGGCCGACTACGACCGATTCGGGGGAGCTCCGGTGTCTGCCCTCTCCCCTCCGGCGGGGCAGAGAGGGGCCCTTGCCGCCAGTGGAGGCTTGGCACTCTGCTGAACGATTTGCCCTCCGCCGGTTTGAGATTCTGGGTTGCCCGGAAGTCCGATGGGGTAGGATCCGCGGCGAGCGGCCGACCAGGTCGCTCCCTTTTCGGTAGGACCTCCGGAGTCCGATCCGCCGATCATCAACTTGCAATTTCTGCACGGGGGGATTGGCGGACTCTCCGGAGATTACAGGGGCCGTGTTTTGAACTCGGTGACCGGTGGCCAGGGGCCGACCACGACCGCTTCGTGGGAGCCCCGTGGCACCTCTTCTTGGTCGGCTCGTGAACTCGGGGAGCTCCGGTGTTTCCCTTTTCCCCGCAAGAATGGCAAAGTCCTAAAAGAAACCTAAGTCCGGTCGCGGAAGTCCCGATCGTATCGGATTCAAGGGTGTCTTACCGGCCACAGTGCTCAACTGACGGTCATGCTTCCGACAGTCGGCCCGCTTGGCAATGGCTTGCTCCTGCCAGCCCGCCAGTTAACAAGTTCCCCACGGAAGTCCATGAAGTTAACATCGGATGGCTCAGGCCGGCCTCACGAGACTTCGGCCGGTGGGACCTCCGCGCGGTCGCCCGCCGACGTCGCATTTGCATTTCTGGTACGGGCACTCCCGGTCATGGTTCACGAGTTGCCGCTGGAGGCTCTGATGAGGGTCCGATTTTCGACGTGAACCCGGGCTGAGATGCAGCATCCGCGGTCGACCCTCCGCGAGCTACCCCGCCGAATCGAAAATTGCATTTTCTGTACGGGGGGATTGGCGGAGTGCCCGGAGATTTTCGGGAACACGTTTTTCAGAGACACTTAGAAAAAGTTTTGGTATGTTGGTCACTTTGTGCATTGTCCTTAAGTGGTGCCACAATGGGCTCGAAGGCAATATAATACTTAAGGTTGAAGGCACTAAAATAGACGGGAAGGCAGCACTGTCAAGAGTTTGGGCAAGAAGGGCCAAGTGTACATGCTCGGAAGCTATGAAAGAAGGGCGAGGCTTCGGGCTAAAATATACCATGCTCTCATTCGTCTGAGTTGTCCTGAAATCGTCGTTCCTGGATCGATCGTGCTTGTCGTGTTCGTGCCGTATGGAGAGGCCCGGCGGCCCAGCGGAGACGCTGGTGTTTCAGGCTTGGGACAGACTCCACCACGCGGCCCTCTGTCGGTTACCCCTAACTGCTCAGAGGGAACACGACCAGGGCTTTTATCCCCCCCACCAGTTTGGGAAGAGACCTTCTCCGCAGCAATTGACGGTTCAGACGAGGGGGTGACTGGGATCTTCCTCCGCAGCAGTTGACGGTCTTGCGGCTGGAGATCCGTCTTTGGAGTAGCCCCTGCATGGGTTTTGTTTGGCGGCAGAGCACCTCAGGGAGGAGGGAGGTACTTTGTGCGCCCGGCGGTGGTTCCTTCGGCCGGCCTCAGGGCGTTCCACCCACCGCCGAATCTCTGTGGGCCTCGGGAGTTTGCGGAGCCCGGACGCTCCAGGTGTTGGATCATGGCCTAACCAAGGACGGGGCGAGATGACCTCCGGGGTCTCGCTGGCCAAGAGAGAGGGCTTCTCAAGCAAACAAACCTCGCACCCCGCGAGGGTGGCAGACCGGTGCGTACGTGGGCCCAGGGCGCGTGCGCTGCCTGCCGAGCTGGAGGCGAAAAAGAGTCTGACCACACACACCAAAGAAGTGTCACGAGCTGAAACCGGCACAGGGCTCCCTAGGTCGGCAGGGGAGACCACGTGCACGGCCGTTTTCCAATCCCCCTCGGCAGGCGACCGGGGCTGGGCAGAGTGCAGAGAGCGGGCAAGCT
>NC_091482.1:38659264-38674264 GCF_036971445.1 Narcine bancroftii
TGGTTCATGAGTTGCCCAGTCCTTCAGGTGCATTGCCGTTCGTACGTCAGCTTGGTTTACGAGTTGCTCCACGAAAGCTTGATTCACGAGTTCCCTGGCCGTCTGGTTCACGAGTTGCCCCACGTCTGCTTGGTTCACGAATTGCCCCACGTCCATTTGGTTGACGAGTTGCCTGGCCCTTCTGCTTAACTAATTGCCGTTCGTAGGTCAGCTTGGTTTACGAATTGCTCCAGGAAAGCTTGATTGACGAGTTCCCTGGCCGTCTGGTTCACGAGTTGCCCCACGTCTGCTTGGTTCACGAGTTGCCTGTCCGACTGGTTCACGTGTTGCCCCAGGTCTGCCTGGTTCACGAATTGCCCCACGTCCGTTTGGTTCATGAGTTGCCCAGTCCTTCTGGTGCATTGCCGTTCGTAGGTCAGCTTGGTTTACGAGTTGCTCCACGAAAGCTTGATTCACGAGTTCCCTGGCCGTCTGGTTCACGAGTTGCCCCAAGTCTGCTTGCTTCACTAATTGCTCCACGTCCATTTGGTTGACGAGTTGCCCGGCACTTCTGCTTAACTAATTGCCGTTCGTAGGTCAGCTTGGTTTACGGGTTGCCCCACGAAAGCTTGATTCACGAGTTGCCTGTCCGTCTGGTTCACGAGTTGCCCCACGTCTGCCTGGTTCACGAATTGCCCCACGTCCGTTTGGTTCATGAGTTGCCCAGTCCTTCTGGTGCATTGCCGTTCGTAGGTCAGCTTGGTTTACGAGTTGCTCCACGAAAGCTTGATTCACGAGTTCCCTGGCCGTCTGGTTCACGAGTTGCCCCAGGTCTGCTTGCTTCACTAATTGCTCCACGTCCATTTGGTTGACGAGTTGCCCGGCACTTCTGCTTAACTAATTGCCGTTCGTAGGTCAGCTTGGTTTACGGGTTGCCCCACGAAAGCTTGATTCACGAGTTGCCTGTCCGTCTGGTTCACGAGTTGCCCCACGTCTGCCTGGTTCACGAATTGCCATACGTCCATTTGGTTCATGAGTTGCCCAGTCCTTCTGGTGCATTGCCGTTCGTAGGTTAGCTTGGTTTACGAGTTGCTCAACGAAAGCTTGATTCACGAGTTCCCTGGCCGTCTGGTTCACGAGTTGCCCCACGTCTGCTTGGTTCACAAGTTGCCCCACGTCCGTTTGGTTGACGAGTTGCCCGGCACTTCTGCTTAACTAATTGCCGTTCGTAGGTCAGCTTGGTTTACGGGTTGCCCCACGAAAGCTTGATTCACGAGTTGCCTGTCCGTCTGGTTCACGAGTTGCCCCACGTCTGCCTGGTTCACGAATTGCCCCACGTCCATTTGGTTCATGAGTTGCCCAGTCCTTCTGGTGTATTGCCATTCGTACGTCAGCTTGGTTTACGAATTGCTCCAGGAAAGCTTGATTCACGAGTTGCCTGTCCGTCTGGTTCACGAGTTGCCCCACGTCTGCCTGGTTCACGAATTGCCCCACGTCCATTTGGTTCATGAGTTGCCCAGTCCTTCTGGTGCATTGCCATTCGTACGTCAGCTTGGTTTACGAATTGCTCCAGGAAAGCTTGATTCACGAGTTCCCTGGCCGTCTGGTTCACGAGTTGCCCCACGTCTGCTTGGTTCACGAGTTGCCGCACGTCTGCTTGGTTTTCGAATTGCCACACGTCCATTTGGTTCATGAGTTGCCCAGTCCTTCTGGTGAATTGCCGTTCGTACGTCAGCTTTGTTTACGAGTTGCTCCACGAAAGCTTGATTCACGAGTTCCCTGGCCGTCTGGTTCACGAGTTGCCCCACATCTGCTTGGTTCACGAGTTGCCTGTCTGACTGGTTCACGAGTTGCCCCACGTCTGCCTGGTTCACGAATTGCCCCACGTCCGTTTGGTTCATGAGTTGCCCAGTCCTTCTGGTGCATTGCCGTTCGTAGGTCAGCTTGGTTTACGAGTTGCTCCACGAAAGCTTGATTCACGAGTTCCCTGGCCGTCTGGTTCACGAGTTGCCCCACGTCTGCTTGGTTGACGAGTTGCCCGGCACTTCTGCTTAACTAATTGCCGTTCTTAGGTCAGCTTGGTTTACGGGTTGCCCCACGAAAGCTTGATTCACGAGTTGCCTGTCCGTCTGGTTCACGAGTTGCCCCACGTCTGTCTGGTTCACGAATTGCCCCACGTCCATTTGATTCATGAGTTGCCCAGTCCTTCTGGTGCATTGCCGTTCGTACGTCAGCTTGGTTTACGAATTGTTCCAGGAAAGCTTGATTCACGAGTTCCCTGGCCGTCTGGTTCACGAGTTGCACCACGTCTGCTTGGTTCACGAGTTGCCGCACGTCTGCTTGGTTTTCGAATTGCCACACGTCCATTTGGTTCATGAGTTGCCCAGTCCTTCTGGTGAATTGCCGTTCGTACGTCAGCTTGGTTTACGAGTTGCTCCACGAAAGCTTGATTCACGAGTTCCCTGGCCGTCTGGTTCACGAGCTGCCCCACGTCTGCTTGGTTCACGAGTTGCCTGTCTGACTGGTTCACGAGTTGCCCCACGTCTGCCTGGTTCACGAATTGCCCCACGTCCGTTTGGTTCATGAGTTGCCCAGTCCTTCTGGTGCATTGCCGTTCGTAGGTCAGCTTGGTTTACGAGTTGCTCCACGAAAGCTTGATTCACGAGTTCCCTGGCCGTCTGGTTCACGAATTGCCCCACGTCTGCTTGGTTCACGAGTTGCCGCACGTCTGCTTGGTTTTCGAATTGCCACACGTCCATTTGGTTCATGAGTTGCCCAGTCCTTCTGGTGCATTGCCGTTCGTAGGTCAGCTTGGTTTACGAGTTGCTCCACGAAAGCTTGATTCACGAGTTCCCTGGCCGTCTGGTTCACGAGTTGCCCCAGGTCTGCTTGCTTCACTAATTGCTCCACGTCCATTTGGTTGACGAGTTGCCCGGCACTTCTGCTTAACTAATTGCCGTTCGTAGGTCAGCTTGGTTTACGGGTTGCCCCACGAAAGCTTGATTCACGAGTTGCCTGTCCGTCTGGTTCACGAGTTGCCCCACGTCTGCCTGGTTCACGAATTGCCCCACGTCCGTTTGGTTCATGAGTTGCCCAGTCCTTCTGGTGCATTGCCGTTCGTAGGTCAGCTTGGTTTACGAGTTGCTCCACGAAAGCTTGATTCACGAGTTCCCTGGCCGTCTGGTTCACGAGTTGCCCCAGGTCTGCTTGCTTCTCTAATTGCTCCACGTCCATTTGGTTGACGAGTTGCCCGGCACTTCTGCTTAACTAATTGCCGTTCGTAGGTCAGCTTGGTTTACGGGTTGCCCCACGAAAGCTTGATTCACGAGTTGCCTGTCCGTCTGGTTCACGAGTTGCCCCACGTCTGCCTGGTTCACGAATTGCCCCACGTCCATTTGGTTCATGAGTTGCCCAGTCCTTCTGGTGCATTGCCGTTCGTAGGTTAGCTTGGTTTACGAGTTGCTCAACGAAAGCTTGATTCACGAGTTCCCTGGCCGTCTGGTTCACGAGTTGCCCCACGTCTGCTTGGTTCACAAGTTGCCCCACGTCCGTTTGGTTGACGAGTTGCCCGGCACTTCTGCTTAACTAATTGCCGTTCGTAGGTCAGCTTGGTTTACGGGTTGCCCCACGAAAGCTTGATTCACGAGTTGCCTGTCCGTCTGGTTCACGAGTTGCCCCACGTCTGCCTGGTTCACGAATTGCCCCACGTCCATTTGGTTCATGAGTTGCCCAGTCCTTCTGGTGTATTGCCATTCGTACGTCAGCTTGGTTTACGAATTGCTCCAGGAAAGCTTGATTCACGAGTTGCCTGTCCGTCTGGTTCACGAGTTGCCCCACGTCTGCCTGGTTCACGAATTGCCCCACGTCCATTTGGTTCATGAGTTGCCCAGTCCTTCTGGTGCATTGCCATTCGTACGTCAGCTTGGTTTACGAATTGCTCCAGGAAAGCTTGATTCACGAGTTCCCTGGCCGTCTGGTTCACGAGTTGCCCCACGTCTGCTTGGTTCACGAGTTGCCGCACGTCTGCTTGGTTTTCGAATTGCCACACGTCCATTTGGTTCATGAGTTGCCCAGTCCTTCTGGTGAATTGCCGTTCGTACGTCAGCTTTGTTTACGAGTTGCTCCACGAAAGCTTGATTCACGAGTTCCCTGGCCGTCTGGTTCACGAGTTGCCCCACATCTGCTTGGTTCACGAGTTGCCTGTCTGACTGGTTCACGAGTTGCCCCACGTCTGCCTGGTTCACGAATTGCCCCACGTCCGTTTGGTTCATGAGTTGCCCAGTCCTTCTGGTGCATTGCCGTTCGTAGGTCAGCTTGGTTTACGAGTTGCTCCACGAAAGCTTGATTCACGAGTTCCCTGGCCGTCTGGTTCACGAGTTGCCCCACGTCTGCTTGGTTGACGAGTTGCCCGGCACTTCTGCTTAACTAATTGCCGTTCTTAGGTCAGCTTGGTTTACGGGTTGCCCCACGAAAGCTTGATTCACGAGTTGCCTGTCCGTCTGGTTCACGAGTTGCCCCACGTCTGTCTGGTTCACGAATTGCCCCACGTCCATTTGATTCATGAGTTGCCCAGTCCTTCTGGTGCATTGCCGTTCGTACGTCAGCTTGGTTTACGAATTGTTCCAGGAAAGCTTGATTCACGAGTTCCCTGGCCGTCTGGTTCACGAGTTGCACCACGTCTGCTTGGTTCACGAGTTGCCGCACGTCTGCTTGGTTTTCGAATTGCCACACGTCCATTTGGTTCATGAGTTGCCCAGTCCTTCTGGTGAATTGCCGTTCGTACGTCAGCTTGGTTTACGAGTTGCTCCACGAAAGCTTGATTCACGAGTTCCCTGGCCGTCTGGTTCACGAGCTGCCCCACGTCTGCTTGGTTCACGAGTTGCCTGTCTGACTGGTTCACGAGTTGCCCCACGTCTGCCTGGTTCACGAATTGCCCCACGTCCGTTTGGTTCATGAGTTGCCCAGTCCTTCTGGTGCATTGCCGTTCGTAGGTCAGCTTGGTTTACGAGTTGCTCCACGAAAGCTTGATTCACGAGTTCCCTGGCCGTCTGGTTCACGAATTGCCCCACGTCTGCTTGGTTCACGAGTTGCCGCACGTCTGCTTGGTTTTCGAATTGCCACACGTCCATTTGGTTCATGAGTTGCCCAGTCCTTCTGGTGCATTGCCGTTCGTAGGTCAGCTTGGTTTACGAGTTGCTCCACGAAAGCTTCATTCACGAGTTCCCTGGCCGTCTGGTTCACGAGTTGCCCCACGTCTGCTTGGTTCACGAATTGCCCCACGTCCATTTGGTTGACGAGTTGCCCGGCCCTTCTGCTTAACTAATTGCCGTTCGTAGGTCAGCTGGGTTTACGAGTTGCTCCACGAAAGCTTGATTCACGAGTTGCCTGTCCGTCTGGTTCACAAGTTGCCCCACGTCTGCCTGGTTCACGAATTACCCCACGTCCATTTGGTTCATGAGTTGCCCAGTCCTTCAGGTGCATTGCCGTTCGTACGTCAGCTTGGTTTACGAGTTGCTCCACGAAAGCTTGATTCACGAGTTCCCTGGCCGTCTGGTTCACGAGTTGCCCCACGTCTGCTTTGTTCACGAATTGCCCCACGTCCATTTGGTTGACGAGTTGCCTGGCCCTTCTGCTTAACTAATTGCCGTTCGTAGGTCAGCTTGGTTTACGAATTGCTCCAGGAAAGCTTGATTGACGAGTTCCCTGGCCGTCTGGTTCACGAGTTGCCCCACGTCTGCTTGGTTCACGAGTTGCCTGTCCGACTGGTTCACGAGTTGCCCCAGGTCTGCCTGGTTCACGAATTGCCCCACGTCCGTTTGGTTCATGAGTTGCCCAGTCCTTCTGGTGCATTGCCGTTCGTAGGTCAGCTTGGTTTACGAGTTGCTCCACGAAAGCTTGATTCACGAGTTCCCTGGCCGTCTGGTTCACGAGTTGCCCCAAGTCTGCTTGCTTCACTAATTGCTCCACGTCCATTTGGTTGACGAGTTGCCCGGCACTTCTGCTTAACTAATTGCCGTTCGTAGGTCAGCTTGGTTTACGGGTTGCCCCACGAAAGCTTGATTCACGAGTTGCCTGTCCGTCTGGTTCACGAGTTGCCCCACGTCTGCCTGGTTCACGAATTGCCCCACGTCCGTTTGGTTCATGAGTTGCCCAGTCCTTCTGGTGCATTGCCGTTCGTAGGTCAGCTTGGTTTACGAGTTGCTCCACGAAAGCTTGATTCACGAGTTCCCTGGCCGTCTGGTTCACGAGTTGCCCCAGGTCTGCTTGCTTCACTAATTGCTCCACGTCCATTTGGTTGACGAGTTGCCCGGCACTTCTGCTTAACTAATTGCCGTTCGTAGGTCAGCTTGGTTTACGGGTTGCCCCACGAAAGCTTGATTCACGAGTTGCCTGTCCGTCTGGTTCACGAGTTGCCCCACGTCTGCCTGGTTCACGAATTGCCCCACGTCCATTTGGTTCATGAGTTGCCCAGTCCTTCTGGTGCATTGCCGTTCGTAGGTTAGCTTGGTTTACGAGTTGCTCAACGAAAGCTTGATTCACGAGTTCCCTGGCCGTCTGGTTCACGAGTTGCCCCACGTCTGCTTGGTTCACAAGTTGCCCCACGTCCGTTTGGTTGACGAGTTGCCCGGCACTTCTGCTTAACTAATTGCCGTTCGTAGGTCAGCTTGGTTTACGGGTTGCCCCACGAAAGCTTGATTCACGAGTTGCCTGTCCGTCTGGTTCACGAGTTGCCCCACGTCTGCCTGGTTCACGAATTGCCCCACGTCCATTTGGTTCATGAGTTGCCCAGTCCTTCTGGTGCATTGCCATTCGTACGTCAGCTTGGTTTACGAATTGCTCCAGGAAAGCTTGATTCACGAGTTGCCTGTCCGTCTGGTTCACGAGTTGCCCCACGTCTGCCTGGTTCACGAATTGCCCCACGTCCATTTGGTTCATGAGTTGCCCAGTCCTTCTGGTGCATTGCCATTCGTACGTCAGCTTGGTTTACGAATTGCTCCAGGAAAGCTTGATTCACGAGTTCCCTGGCCGTCTGGTTCACGAGTTGCCCCACGTCTGCTTGGTTCACGAGTTGCCGCACGTCTGCTTGGTTTTCGAATTGCCACACGTCCATTTGGTTCATGAGTTGCCCAGTCCTTCTGGTGAATTGCCGTTCGTACGTCAGCTTGGTTTACGAATTGCTCCACGAAAGCTTGATTCACGAGTTCCCTGGCCGTCTGGTTCACGAGTTGCCCCACATCTGATTGGTTCACGAGTTGCCTGTCTGACTGGTTCACGAGTTGCCCCACGTCTGCCTGGTTCACGAATTGCCCCACGTCCGTTTTGTTCATGAGTTGCCCAGTCCTTCTGGTGCATTGCCGTTCGTAGGTCAGCTTGGTTTACGAGTTGCTCCACGAAAGCTTGATTCACGAGTTCCCTGGCCGTCTGGTTCACGAGTTGCCCCACGTCTGCTTGGTTCACGAGTTGCCGCACGTCTGCTTGGTTTTCGAATTGCCACACGTCCATTTGGTTCATGAGTTGCCCAGTCCTTCTGGTGCATTGCCGTTCGTAGGTCAGCTTGGTTTACGAGTTGCTCCACGAAAGCTTGATTCACGAGTTCCCTGGCCGTCTGGTTCACGAGTTTCCCCAGGTCTGCTTGCTTCACTAATTGCTCCACGTCCATTTGGTTGACGAGTTGCCCGGCATTTCTGCTTAACTAATTGCCGTTCGTAGGTCAGCTTGGTTTACGGGTTGCCCCACGAAAGCTTGATTCACGAGTTGCCTGTCCGTCTGGTTCACGAGTTGCCCCACATCTGCCTGGTTCACGAATTACCCCACGTCCGTTTGGTTCATGAGTTGCCCAGTCCTTCTGGTGCATTGCCGTTCGTAGGTCAGCTTGGTTTACGAGTTGCTCCACGAAAGCTTGATTCACGAGTTCCCTGGCCGTCTGGTTCACGAGTTGCCCCAGGTCTGCTTGCTTCACTAATTGCTCCACGTCCATTTGGTTGACGAGTTGCCCGGCACTTCTGCTTAACTAATTGCCGTTCATAGGTCAGCTTGGTTTACGGGTTGCCCCACGAAAGCTTGATTCACGAGTTGCCTGTCCGTCTGGTTCACGAGTTGCCCCACGTCTGCCTGGTTCACGAATTGCCCCACGTCCATTTGGTTCATGAGTTGCCCAGTCCTTCTGGTGCATTGCCGTTCGTAGGTTAGCTTGGTTTACGAGTTGCTCCACGAAAGCTTGATTCACGAGTTCCCTGGCCGTCTGATTCACGAGTTGCCCCACGTCTGCTTGGTTCACGAGTTGCCCCACATCCGTTTGGTTGACGAGTTGCCCGGCACTTCTGCTTAACTAATTGCCGTTCTTAGGTCAGCTTGGTTTACGGGTTGCCCCACGAAAGCTTGATTCACGAGTTGCCTGTCCGTCTGGTTCACGAGTTGCCCCACGTCTGTCTGGTTCACGAATTGCCCCACGTCCATTTGATTCATGAGTTGCCCAGTCCTTCTGGTGCATTGCCGTTCGTACGTCAGCTTGGTTTACGAATTGTTCCAGGAAAGCTTGATTCACGAGTTCCCTGGCCGTCTGGTTCACGAGTTGCACCACGTCTGCTTGGTTCACGAGTTGCCGCACGTCTGCTTGGTTTTCGAATTGCCACACGTCCATTTGGTTCATGAGTTGCCCAGTCCTTCTGGTGAATTGCCGTTCGTACGTCAGCTTGGTTTACGAGTTGCTCCACGAAAGCTTGATTCACGAGTTCCCTGGCCGTCTGGTTCACGAGTTGCCCCACGTCTGCTTGGTTCACGAGTTGCCTGTCTGACTGGTTCACGAGTTGCCCCACGTCTGCCTGGTTCACGAATTGCCCCACGTCCGTTTGGTTCATGAGTTGCCCAGTCCTTCTGGTGCATTGCCGTTCGTAGGTCAGCTTGGTTTACGAGTTGCTCCACGAAAGCTTGATTCACGAGTTCCCTGGCCGTCTGGTTCACGAATTGCCCCACGTCTGCTTGGTTCACGAGTTGCCGCACGTCTGCTTGGTTTTCGAATTGCCACACGTCCATTTGGTTCATGAGTTGCCCAGTCCTTCTGGTGCATTGCCGTTCGTAGGTCAGCTTGGTTTACGAGTTGCTCCACGAAAGCTTGATTCACGAGTTCCCTGGCCGTCTGGTTCACGAGTTGCCCCACGTCTGCTTGGTTCACGAGTTGCCGCACGTCTGCTTGGTTTTCGAATTGTCACACGTCCATTTGGTTCATGAGTTGCCCAGTCCTTCTGGTGCATTGCCGTTCGTAGGTCAGCTTGGTTTACGAGTTGCTCCACGAAAGCTTGATTCACGAGTTCCCTGGCCGTCTGGTTCACGAGTTGCCCCAGGTCTGCTTGCTTCACTAATTGCTCCACGTCCATTTGGTTGACGAGTTGCCCGGCACTTCTGCTTAACTAATTGCCGTTCGTAGGTCAGCTTGGTTTACGGGTTGCCCCACGAAAGCTTGATTCACGAGTTGCCTGTCCGTCTGGTTCACGAGTTGCCCCACGTCTGCCTGGTTCACGAATTGCCCCACGTCCGTTTGGTTCATGAGTTGCCCAGTCCTTCTGGTGCATTGCCGTTCGTAGGTCAGCTTGGTTTACGAGTTGCTCCACGAAAGCTTGATTCACGAGTTCCCTGGCCGTCTGGTTCACGAGTTGCCCCAGGTCTGCTTGCTTCACTAATTGCTCCACGTCCATTTGGTTGACGAGTTGCCCGGCACTTCTGCTTAACTAATTGCCGTTCGTAGGTCAGCTTGGTTTACGGGTTGCCCCACGAAAGCTTGATTCACGAGTTGCCTGTCCGTCTGGTTCACGAGTTGCCCCACGTCTGCCTGGTTCACGAATTGCCCCACGTCCATTTGGTTCATGAGTTGCCCAGTCCTTCTGGTGCATTGCCGTTCGTAGGTTAGCTTGGTTTACGAGGTGCTCCACGAAAGCTTGATTCACGAGTTCCCTGGCCGTCTGATTCACGAGTTGCCCCACGTCTGCTTGGTTCACGAGTTGCCCCACGTCCGTTTGGTTGACGAGTTGCCCGGCACTTCTGCTTAACTAATTGCCGTTCGTAGGTCAGCTTGGTTTACGGGTTGCCCCACGAAAGCTTGATTCACGAGTTGCCTGTCCGTCTGGTTCACGAGTTGCCCCACGTCTGCCTGGTTCACGAATTGCCCCACGTCCATTTGGTTCATGAGTTGCCCAGTCCTTCTGGTGCATTGCCGTTCGTACGTCAGCTTGGTTTACGAATTGCTCCATGAAAGCTTGATTCACGAGTTCCCTGGCCGTCTGGTTCACGAGTTGCCCCACGTCTGCTTGGTTCACATGTTGCCGCACGTCTGCTTGGTTTTCGAATTGCCACACGTCCATTTGGTTCATGAGTTGCCCAGTCCTTCTGGTGAATTGCCGTTCGTACGTCAGCTTGGTTTACGAGTTGCTCCACGAAAGCTTGATTCACGAGTTCCTTGGCCGTCTGGTTCACGAGTTGCCCCACGTCTGCTTGGTTCACGAGTTGCCTGTCTGACTGGTTCACGAGTTGCCCCACGTCTGCCTGGTTCACGAATTGCCCCACGTCCGTTTGGTTCATGAGTTGCCCAGTCCTTCTGGTGCATTGCCGTTCGTAGGTCAGCTTGGTTTACGAGTTGCTCCACGAAAGCTTGATTCACGAGTTCCCTGGCCGTCTGGTTCACGAGTTGCCCCACGTCTGCTTGGTTCACGAGTTGCCGCACGTCTGCTTGGTTTTCGAATTGCCACACGTCCATTTGGTTCATGAGTTGCCCAGTCCTTCTGGTGAATTGCAGTTCGTACGTCAGCTTGGTTTACGAGTTGCTCCACGAAAGCTTGATTCACGAGTTCCCTGGCCGTCTGGTTCACGAGTTGCCCCACGTCTGCTTGGTTCACGAGTTGCCTGTCTGACTGGTTCACGAGTTGCCCCAGGTCTGCCTGGTTCACGAATTGCCCCACGTCCATTTGGTTCATGAGTTGCCCAGTCCTTCTGGTGCATTGCCGTTCGTAGGTCAGCTTGGTTTACGAGTTGCTCCACGATAGCTTGATTCACGAGTTCCCTGGCCGTCTGGTTCACGAGTTGCCCCACGTCTGCTTGGTTCACGAATTTCCCCACGTCCATTTGGTTGACGAGTTGCCCGGCCCTTCTGCTTAACTAATTGCCGTTCGTAGGTCAGCTTGGTTTACGAATTGCTCCAGGAAAGCTTTATTGACGAGTTCCCTGGCCGTCTGGTTCACGAGTTGCCCCACGTCTGCTTGGTTCACGAGTTGCCTGTCTGACTGGTTCACGAGTTGCCCCAGGTCTGCCTGGTTCACGAATTGCCCCACGTCCGTTTGGTTCATGAGTTGCCCAGTCCTTCTGGTGCATTGCCGTTCGTAGGTCAGCTTGGTTTACGAGTTGCTCCACGAAAGCTTGATTCACGAGATCCCTGGCCGTCTGGTTCACGAGTTGCCACAGGTCTGCTTGCTTTACTAATTGCTCCACGTCCATTTGGTTGACGAGTTGCCCGGCACTTCTGCTTAACTAATTGCCGTTCGTAGGTCAGCTTGGTTTACGGGTTGCCCCACGAAAGCTTGATTCACGAGTTGCCTGTGCGTCTGGTTCACGAGTTGCCCCACGTCTGCCTGGTTCACGAATTGCCCCACGTCCGTTTGGTTCATGAGTTGCCCAGTCCTTCTGGTGCATTGACGTTCGTAGGTCAGCTTGGTTTACGAGTTGCTCCACGAAAGCTTGATTCACGAGTTCCCTGGCCGTCTGGTTCACGAGTTGCCCCACGTCTGCTTGGTTCACGAGTTGCCCCACGTCCGTTTGGTTGACGAGTTGCCCGGCCCTTTTGCTTAACTAATTGCCGTTCGTAGGTCAGCTTGGTTTACGAATTGCTCCAGGAAAGCTTGATTCACGAGTTCCCTGGCCGTCTGGTTCACGAGTTGCCCCACGTCTGCTTGGTTCACGAGTTTCCCCACGTCCGTTTGGTTGACGAGTTGCTCGGCCCTTCTGCTTAACTAATTGCCGTTCGTAGCTGAGTTTGGTTTACGAGTTGTCCGGTATGGTTATTAACGAAGAGACTGGAAGTCGTATGGGGTCGGATCCACGGAGTTCGGCCGACCAGGTCGCTCCCTTTTCGGTAGGACTTCCGGAGCCCGTGCCGCCGATCATCAACTTGCATTTTCTGCACGGGGGGATTGGCGGACTCTCCGGAGATTTCAGGTGCCGTGTTTTGAACTCGGTGACCGGTGGCCAGGGGCCGACCACGACCGCTTCGGGAGAGCTGCGGTGTCTGCCCTCTCCCTGCCGTTAGGTCAGAGAGTCAGCCTCGCCGCCAGTTGAGTCTTGGCACTCAGCTGAACGATTTGCCCTCCGCCCGGTTGAGATTCTGGGTTGCCCGGAAGTCGGATGGGGTTGGATCCGCGGCGTGCGGCCGACCAGGTCGCTCCCTTTTCGGTAGGACCTCCGGATCCAGTGCCGCCGATCATCAACTTGCATTTTCTGCACGGGGGGATTGGCGGACTCTCCGGAGATTTCAGGTGCCGTGTTTTGAACTCGGTGACCGTTGGCCAGGGGCCGACTACGACCGATTCGGGGGAGCTCCGGTGTCTGCCCTCTCCCCTCCGGCGGGGCAGAGAGTGGCCCTTGCCGCAAGTGGAGGCTTGGCACTCTGCTGAACGATTTGCCCTCCGCCGGCTTGAGATTCTGGGTTGCCCGGAAGTCCGATGGGGTCGGATCCGCGGCGTGCGGCCGACCAGGTCGCTCCCTTTTCGGTAGGACCTCCGGATCCCGAGCCGCCGATCATCAACTTGCATTTTCTGCACGGGGGGATTGGCGGACTCTCCGGAGATTTCAGGTGCCGTGTTTTGAACTCGGTGACCGGTGGCCAGGGGCCGACTACGACCGATTCGGGGGAGCTCCGGTGTCTGCCCTCTCCCCTCCGGCGGGGCAGAGAGGGGCCCTTGCCGCCAGTGGAGGCTTGGCACTCTGCTGAACGATTTGCCCTCCGCCGGTTTGAGATTCTGGGTTGCCCGGAAGTCCGATGGGGTAGGATCCGCGGCGAGCGGCCGACCAGGTCGCTCCCTTTTCGGTAGGACCTCCGGAGTCCGATCCGCCGATCATCAACTTGCAATTTCTGCACGGGGGGATTGGCGGACTCTCCGGAGATTACAGGGGCCGTGTTTTGAACTCGGTGACCGGTGGCCAGGGGCCGACCACGACCGCTTCGTGGGAGCCCCGTGGCACCTCTTCTTGGTCGGCTCGTGAACTCGGGGAGCTCCGGTGTTTCCCTTTTCCCCGCAAGAATGGCAAAGTCCTAAAAGAAACCTAAGTCCGGTCGCGGAAGTCCCGATCGTATCGGATTCAAGGGTGTCTTACCGGCCACAGTGCTCAACTGACGGTCATGCTTCCGACAGTCGGCCCGCTTGGCAATGGCTTGCTCCTGCCAGCCCGCCAGTTAACAAGTTCCCCACGGAAGTCCATGAAGTTAACATCGGATGGCTCAGGCCGGCCTCACGAGACTTCGGCCGGTGGGACCTCCGCGCGGTCGCCCGCCGACGTCGCATTTGCATTTCTGGTACGGGCACTCCCGGTCATGGTTCACGAGTTGCCGCTGGAGGCTCTGATGAGGGTCCGATTTTCGACGTGAACCCGGGCTGAGATGCAGCATCCGCGGTCGACCCTCCGCGAGCTACCCCGCCGAATCGAAAATTGCATTTTCTGTACGGGGGGATTGGCGGAGTGCCCGGAGATTTTCGGGAACACGTTTTTCAGAGACACTTAGAAAAAGTTTTGGTATGTTGGTCACTTTGTGCATTGTCCTTAAGTGGTGCCACAATGGGCTCGAAGGCAATATAATACTTAAGGTTGAAGGCACTAAAATAGACGGGAAGGCAGCACTGTCAAGAGTTTGGGCAAGAAGGGCCAAGTGTACATGCTCGGAAGCTATGAAAGAAGGGCGAGGCTTCGGGCTAAAATATACCATGCTCTCATTCGTCTGAGTTGTCCTGAAATCGTCGTTCCTGGATCGATCGTGCTTGTCGTGTTCGTGCCGTATGGAGAGGCCCGGCGGCCCAGCGGAGACGCTGGTGTTTCAGGCTTGGGACAGACTCCACCACGCGGCCCTCTGTCGGTTACCCCTAACTGCTCAGAGGGAACACGACCAGGGCTTTTATCCCCCCCACCAGTTTGGGAAGAGACCTTCTCCGCAGCAATTGACGGTTCAGACGAGGGGGTGACTGGGATCTTCCTCCGCAGCAGTTGACGGTCTTGCGGCTGGAGATCCGTCTTTGGAGTAGCCCCTGCATGGGTTTTGTTTGGCGGCAGAGCACCTCAGGGAGGAGGGAGGTACTTTGTGCGCCCGGCGGTGGTTCCTTCGGCCGGCCTCAGGGCGTTCCACCCACCGCCGAATCTCTGTGGGCCTCGGGAGTTTGCGGAGCCCGGACGCTCCAGGTGTTGGATCATGGCCTAACCAAGGACGGGGCGAGATGACCTCCGGGGTCTCGCTGGCCAAGAGAGAGGGCTTCTCAAGCAAACAAACCTCGCACCCCGCGAGGGTGGCAGACCGGTGCGTACGTGGGCCCAGGGCGCGTGCGCTGCCTGCCGAGCTGGAGGCGAAAAAGACTCTGACCACACACACCAAAGAAGTGTCACGAGCTGAAACCGGCACAGGGCTCCCTAGGTCGGCAGGGGAGACCACGTGCACGGCCGTTTTCCAATCCCCCTCGGCAGGCGACCGGGGCTGGGCAGAGTGCAGAGAGCGGGCAAGCTGCCACGCCGGCGGGCGGACAGGCGTGTGCAGGTGCAGAAGGCCGCTGGGGTCTCTCGCGTGTCTCTCTGCGTCGGTGAGCGCGACGACCGTGTCAGTCTGTTTGAGCCACCTGGACGGCACGGGGCTGCTGCCAATGTACGCTCACTCGCTTCACTTTACTCAACCCTCTCCCCCTGCGTGGTCCCGTTGATCATAGACGGGCGTCACTTCGGCGGTGGTGGCGTCTTCGAACGCAGGGTTAACCGGGCAAGCCTCAACCGATCCCGCGGCCTCAG
>NC_091482.1:38694264-38864264 GCF_036971445.1 Narcine bancroftii
GTTCACGAGTTGCCCCACGTCTGCTTGGTTCACGAGTTGCCTGTCCGACTGGTTCACGAGTTGCCCCAGGTCTGCCTGGTTCACGAATTGCCCCACGTCCGTTTGGTTCATGAGTTGCCCAGTCCTTCTGGTGCATTGCCGTTCGTAGGTCAGCTTGGTTTACGAGTTGCTCCACGAAAGCTTGATTCACGAGTTCCCTGGCCGTCTGGTTCACGAGTTGCCCCAAGTCTGCTTGCTTCACTAATTGCTCCACGTCCATTTGGTTGACGAGTTGCCCGGCACTTCTGCTTAACTAATTGCCGTTCGTAGGTCAGCTTGGTTTACGGGTTGCCCCACGAAAGCTTGATTCACGAGTTGCCTGTCCGTCTGGTTCACGAGTTGCCCCACGTCTGCCTGGTTCACGAATTGCCCCACGTCCGTTTGGTTCATGAGTTGCCCAGTCCTTCTGGTGCATTGCCGTTCGTAGGTCAGCTTGGTTTACGAGTTGCTCCACGAAAGCTTGATTCACGAGTTCCCTGGCCGTCTGGTTCACGAGTTGCCCCAGGTCTGCTTGCTTCACTAATTGCTCCACGTCCATTTGGTTGACGAGTTGCCCGGCACTTCTGCTTAACTAATTGCCGTTCGTAGGTCAGCTTGGTTTACGGGTTGCCCCACGAAAGCTTGATTCACGAGTTGCCTGTCCGTCTGGTTCACGAGTTGCCCCACGTCTGCCTGGTTCACGAATTGCCCCACGTCCATTTGGTTCATGAGTTGCCCAGTCCTTCTGGTGCATTGCCGTTCGTAGGTTAGCTTGGTTTACGAGTTGCTCAACGAAAGCTTGATTCACGAGTTCCCTGGCCGTCTGGTTCACGAGTTGCCCCACGTCTGCTTGGTTCACAAGTTGCCCCACGTCCGTTTGGTTGACGAGTTGCCCGGCACTTCTGCTTAACTAATTGCCGTTCGTAGGTCAGCTTGGTTTACGGGTTGCCCCACGAAAGCTTGATTCACGAGTTGCCTGTCCGTCTGGTTCACGAGTTGCCCCACGTCTGCCTGGTTCACGAATTGCCCCACGTCCATTTGGTTCATGAGTTGCCCAGTCCTTCTGGTGCATTGCCATTCGTACGTCAGCTTGGTTTACGAATTGCTCCAGGAAAGCTTGATTCACGAGTTGCCTGTCCGTCTGGTTCACGAGTTGCCCCACGTCTGCCTGGTTCACGAATTGCCCCACGTCCATTTGGTTCATGAGTTGCCCAGTCCTTCTGGTGCATTGCCATTCGTACGTCAGCTTGGTTTACGAATTGCTCCAGGAAAGCTTGATTCACGAGTTCCCTGGCCGTCTGGTTCACGAGTTGCCCCACGTCTGCTTGGTTCACGAGTTGCCGCACGTCTGCTTGGTTTTCGAATTGCCACACGTCCATTTGGTTCATGAGTTGCCCAGTCCTTCTGGTGAATTGCCGTTCGTACGTCAGCTTGGTTTACGAGTTGCTCCACGAAAGCTTGATTCACGAGTTCCCTGGCCGTCTGGTTCACGAGTTGCCCCACATCTGCTTGGTTCACGAGTTGCCTGTCTGACTGGTTCACGAGTTGCCCCACGTCTGCCTGGTTCACGAATTGCCCCACGTCCGTTTGGTTCATGAGTTGCCCAGTCCTTCTGGTGCATTGCCGTTCGTAGGTCAGCTTGGTTTACGAGTTGCTCCACGAAAGCTTGATTCACGAGTTCCCTGGCCGTCTGGTTCACGAGTTGCCCCACGTCTGCTTGGTTGACGAATTGCCCGGCACTTCTGCTTAACTAATTGCCGTTCTTAGGTCAGCTTGGTTTACGGGTTGCCCCACGAAAGCTTGATTCACGAGTTGCCTGTCCGTCTGGTTCACGAGTTGCCCCACGTCTGTCTGGTTCACGAATTGCCCCACGTCCATTTGATTCATGAGTTGCCCAGTCCTTCTGGTGCATTGCCGTTCGTACGTCAGCTTGGTTTACGAATTGTTCCAGGAAAGCTTGATTCACGAGTTCCCTGGCCGTCTGGTTCACGAGTTGCACCACGTCTGCTTGGTTCACGAGTTGCCGCACGTCTGCTTGGTTTTCGAATTGCCACACGTCCATTTGGTTCATGAGTTGCCCAGTCCTTCTGGTGAATTGCCGTTCGTACGTCAGCTTGGTTTACGAGTTGCTCCACGAAAGCTTGATTCACGAGTTCCCTGGCCGTCTGGTTCACGAGCTGCCCCACGTCTGCTTCGTTCACGAGTTGCCTGTCTGACTGGTTCACGAGTTGCCCCACGTCTGCCTGGTTCACGAATTGCCCCACGTCCGTTTGGTTCATGAGTTGCCCAGTCCTTCTGGTGCATTGCCGTTCGTAGGTCAGCTTGGTTTACGAGTTGCTCCACGAAAGCTTGATTCACGAGTTCCCTGGCCGTCTGGTTCACGAATTGCCCCACGTCTGCTTGGTTCACGAGTTGCCGCACGTCTGCTTGGTTTTCGAATTGCCACACGTCCATTTGGTTCATGAGTTGCCCAGTCCTTCTGGTGCATTGCCGTTCGTAGGTCAGCTTGGTTTACGAGTTGCTCCACGAAAGCTTGATTCACGAGTTCCCTGGCCGTCTGGTTCACGAGTTGCCCCACGTCTGCTTGGTTCACGAATTGCCCCACGTCCATTTGGTTGACGAGTTGCCCGGCCCTTCTGCTTAACTAATTGCCGTTCGTAGGTCAGCTGGGTTTACGAGTTGCTCCACGAAAGCTTGATTCACGAGTTGCCTGTCCGTCTGGTTCACAAGTTGCCCCACGTCTGCCTGGTTCACGAATTACCCCACGTCCATTTGGTTCATGAGTTGCCCAGTCCTTCAGGTGCATTGCCGTTCGTACGTCAGCTTGGTTTACGAGTTGCTCCACGAAATCTTGATTCACGAGTTCCCTGGCCGTCTGGTTCACGAGTTGCCCCACGTCTGCTTGGTTCACGAATTGCCCCACGTCCATTTGGTTGACGAGTTGCCTGGCCCTTCTGCTTAACTAATTGCCGTTCGTAGGTCAGCTTGGTTTACGAATTGCTCCAGGAAAGCTTGATTGACGAGTTCCCTGGCCGTCTGGTTCACGAGTTGCCCCACGTCTGCTTGGTTCACGAGTTGCCTGTCCGACTGGTTCACGAGTTGCCCCAGGTCTGCCTGGTTCACGAATTGCCCCACGTCCGTTTGGTTCATGAGTTGCCCAGTCCTTCTGGTGCATTGCCGTTCGTAGGTCAGCTTGGTTTACGAGTTGCTCCACGAAAGCTTGATTCACGAGTTCCCTGGCCGTCTGGTTCACGAGTTGCCCCAAGTCTGCTTGCTTCACTAATTGCTCCACGTCCATTTGGTTGACGAGTTGCCCGGCACTTCTGCTTAACTAATTGCCGTTCGTAGGTCAGCTTGGTTTACGGGTTGCCCCACGAAAGCTTGATTCACGAGTTGCCTGTCCGTCTGGTTCACGAGTTGCCCCACGTCTGCCTGGTTCACGAATTGCCCCACGTCCGTTTGGTTCATGAGTTGCCCAGTCCTTCTGGTGCATTGCCGTTCGTAGGTCAGCTTGGTTTACGAGTTGCTCCACGAAAGCTTGATTCACGAGTTCCCTGGCCGTCTGGTTCACGAGTTGCCCCAGGTCTGCTTGCTTCACTAATTGCTCCACGTCCATTTGGTTGACGAGTTGCCCGGCACTTCTGCTTAACTAATTGCCGTTCGTAGGTCAGCTTGGTTTACGGGTTGCCCCACGAAAGCTTGATTCACGAGTTGCCTGTCCGTCTGGTTCACGAGTTGCCCCACGTCTGCCTGGTTCACGAATTGCCCCACGTCCATTTGGTTCATGAGTTGCCCAGTCCTTCTGGTGCATTGCCGTTCGTAGGTTAGCTTGGTTTACGAGTTGCTCAACGAAAGCTTGATTCACGAGTTCCCTGGCCGTCTGGTTCACGAGTTGCCCCACGTCTGCTTGGTTCACAAGTTGCCCCACGTCCGTTTGGTTGACGAGTTGCCCGGCACTTCTGCTTAACTAATTGCCGTTCGTAGGTCAGCTTGGTTTACGGGTTGCCCCACGAAAGCTTGATTCACGAGTTGCCTGTCCGTCTGGTTCACGAGTTGCCCCACGTCTGCCTGGTTCACGAATTGCCCCACGTCCATTTGGTTCATGAGTTGCCCAGTCCTTCTGGTGCATTGCCATTCGTACGTCAGCTTGGTTTACGAATTGCTCCAGGAAAGCTTGATTCACGAGTTGCCTGTCCGTCTGGTTCACGAGTTGCCCCACGTCTGCCTGGTTCACGAATTGCCCCACGTCCATTTGGTTCATGAGTTGCCCAGTCCTTCTGGTGCATTGCCATTCGTACGTCAGCTTGGTTTACGAATTGCTCCAGGAAAGCTTGATTCACGAGTTCCCTGGCCGTCTGGTTCACGAGTTGCCCCACGTCTGCTTGGTTCACGAGTTGCCGCACGTCTGCTTGGTTTTCGAATTGCCACACGTCCATTTGGTTCATGAGTTGCCCAGTCCTTCTGGTGAATTGCCGTTCGTACGTCAGCTTGGTTTACGAGTTGCTCCACGAAAGCTTGATTCACGAGTTCCCTGGCCGTCTGGTTCACGAGTTGCCCCACATCTGCTTGGTTCACGAGTTGCCTGTCTGACTGGTTCACGAGTTGCCCCACGTCTGCCTGGTTCACGAATTGCCCCACGTCCGTTTGGTTCATGAGTTGCCCAGTCCTTCTGGTGCATTGCCGTTCGTAGGTCAGCTTGGTTTACGAGTTGCTCCACGAAAGCTTGATTCACGAGTTCCCTGGCCGTCTGGTTCACGAGTTGCCCCACGTCTGCTTGGTTCACGAGTTGCCGCACGTCTGCTTGGTTTTCGAATTGCCACACGTCCATTTGGTTCATGAGTTGCCCAGTCCTTCTGGTGCATTGCCGTTCGTAGGTCAGCTTGGTTTACGAGTTGCTCCACGAAAGCTTGATTCACGAGTTCCCTGGCCGTCTGGTTCACGAGTTTCCCCAGGTCTGCTTGCTTCACTAATTGCTCCACGTCCATTTGGTTGACGAGTTGCCCGGCATTTCTGCTTAACTAATTGCCGTTCGTAGGTCAGCTTGGTTTACGGGTTGCCCCACGAAAGCTTGATTCACGAGTTGCCTGTCCGTCTGGTTCACGAGTTGCCCCACGTCTGCCTGGTTCACGAATTACCCCACGTCCGTTTGGTTCATGAGTTGCCCAGTCCTTCTGGTGCATTGCCGTTCGTAGGTCAGCTTGGTTTACGAGTTGCTCCACGAAAGCTTGATTCACGAGTTCCCTGGCCGTCTGGTTCACGAGTTGCCCCAGGTCTGCTTGCTTCACTAATTGCTCCACGTCCATTTGGTTGACGAGTTGCCCGGCACTTCTGCTTAACTAATTGCCGTTCATAGGTCAGCTTGGTTTACGGGTTGCCCCACGAAAGCTTGATTCACGAGTTGCCTGTCCGTCTGGTTCACGAGTTGCCCCACGTCTGCCTGGTTCACGAATTGCCCCACGTCCATTTGGTTCATGAGTTGCCCAGTCCTTCTGGTGCATTGCCGTTCGTAGGTTAGCTTGGTTTACGAGTTGCTCCACGAAAGCTTGATTCACGAGTTCCCTGGCCGTCTGATTCACGAGTTGCCCCACGTCTGCTTGGTTCACGAGTTGCCCCACATCCGTTTGGTTGACGAGTTGCCCGGCACTTCTGCTTAACTAATTGCCGTTCTTAGGTCAGCTTGGTTTACGGGTTGCCCCACGAAAGCTTGATTCACGAGTTGCCTGTCCGTCTGGTTCACGAGTTGCCCCACGTCTGTCTGGTTCACGAATTGCCCCACGTCCATTTGATTCATGAGTTGCCCAGTCCTTCTGGTGCATTGCCGTTCGTACGTCAGCTTGGTTTACGAATTGTTCCAGGAAAGCTTGATTCACGAGTTCCCTGGCCGTCTGGTTCACGAGTTGCACCACGTCTGCTTGGTTCACGAGTTGCCGCACGTCTGCTTGGTTTTCGAATTGCCACACGTCCATTTGGTTCATGAGTTGCCCAGTCCTTCTGGTGAATTGCCGTTCGTACGTCAGCTTGGTTTACGAGTTGCTCCACGAAAGCTTGATTCACGAGTTCCCTGGCCGTCTGGTTCACGAGTTGCCCCACGTCTGCTTGGTTCACGAGTTGCCTGTCTGACTGGTTCACGAGTTGCCCCACGTCTGCCTGGTTCACGAATTGCCCCACGTCCGTTTGGTTCATGAGTTGCCCAGTCCTTCTGGTGCATTGCCGTTCGTAGGTCAGCTTGGTTTACGAGTTGCTCCACGAAAGCTTGATTCACGAGTTCCCTGGC
Source organism: Narcine bancroftii (assembly GCF_036971445.1). Taxonomy (NCBI): domain Eukaryota; kingdom Metazoa; phylum Chordata; class Chondrichthyes; order Torpediniformes; family Narcinidae; genus Narcine; species Narcine bancroftii. The sequence continues at coordinate 38,700,557 of NC_091482.1, forward strand.
CGTCTGGTTCACGAATTGCCCCACGTCTGCTTGGTTCACGAGTTGCCGCACGTCTGCTTGGTTTTCGAATTGCCACACGTCCATTTGGTTCATGAGTTGCCCAGTCCTTCTGGTGCATTGCCGTTCGTAGGTCAGCTTGGTTTACGAGTTGCTCCACGAAAGCTTGATTCACGAGTTCCCTGGCCGTCTGGTTCACGAGTTGCCCCACGTCTGCTTGGTTCACGAGTTGCCGCACGTCTGCTTGGTTTTCGAATTGTCACACGTCCATTTGGTTCATGAGTTGCCCAGTCCTTCTGGTGCATTGCCGTTCGTAGGTCAGCTTGGTTTACGAGTTGCTCCACGAAAGCTTGATTCACGAGTTCCCTGGCCGTCTGGTTCACGAGTTGCCCCAGGTCTGCTTGCTTCACTAATTGCTCCACGTCCATTTGGTTGACGAGTTGCCCGGCACTTCTGCTTAACTAATTGCCGTTCGTAGGTCAGCTTGGTTTACGGGTTGCCCCACGAAAGCTTGATTCACGAGTTGCCTGTCCGTCTGGTTCACGAGTTGCCCCACGTCTGCCTGGTTCACGAATTGCCCCACGTCCGTTTGGTTCATGAGTTGCCCAGTCCTTCTGGTGCATTGCCGTTCGTAGGTCAGCTTGGTTTACGAGTTGCTCCACGAAAGCTTGATTCACGAGTTCCCTGGCCGTCTGGTTCACGAGTTGCCCCAGGTCTGCTTGCTTCACTAATTGCTCCACGTCCATTTGGTTGACGAGTTGCCCGGCACTTCTGCTTAACTAATTGCCGTTCGTAGGTCAGCTTGGTTTACGGGTTGCCCCACGAAAGCTTGATTCACGAGTTGCCTGTCCGTCTGGTTCACGAGTTGCCCCACGTCTGCCTGGTTCACGAATTGCCCCACGTCCATTTGGTTCATGAGTTGCCCAGTCCTTCTGGTGCATTGCCGTTCGTAGGTTAGCTTGGTTTACGAGGTGCTCCACGAAAGCTTGATTCACGAGTTCCCTGGCCGTCTGATTCACGAGTTGCCCCACGTCTGCTTGGTTCACGAGTTGCCCCACGTCCGTTTGGTTGACGAGTTGCCCGGCACTTCTGCTTAACTAATTGCCGTTCGTAGGTCAGCTTGGTTTACGGGTTGCCCCACGAAAGCTTGATTCACGAGTTGCCTGTCCGTCTGGTTCACGAGTTGCCCCACGTCTGCCTGGTTCACGAATTGCCCCACGTCCATTTGGTTCATGAGTTGCCCAGTCCTTCTGGTGCATTGCCGTTCGTACGTCAGCTTGGTTTACGAATTGCTCCATGAAAGCTTGATTCACGAGTTCCCTGGCCGTCTGGTTCACGAGTTGCCCCACGTCTGCTTGGTTCACATGTTGCCGCACGTCTGCTTGGTTTTCGAATTGCCACACGTCCATTTGGTTCATGAGTTGCCCAGTCCTTCTGGTGAATTGCCGTTCGTACGTCAGCTTGGTTTACGAGTTGCTCCACGAAAGCTTGATTCACGAGTTCCTTGGCCGTCTGGTTCACGAGTTGCCCCACGTCTGCTTGGTTCACGAGTTGCCTGTCTGACTGGTTCACGAGTTGCCCCACGTCTGCCTGGTTCACGAATTGCCCCACGTCCGTTTGGTTCATGAGTTGCCCAGTCCTTCTGGTGCATTGCCGTTCGTAGGTCAGCTTGGTTTACGAGTTGCTCCACGAAAGCTTGATTCACGAGTTCCCTGGCCGTCTGGTTCACGAGTTGCCCCACGTCTGCTTGGTTCACGAGTTGCCGCACGTCTGCTTGGTTTTCGAATTGCCACACGTCCATTTGGTTCATGAGTTGCCCAGTCCTTCTGGTGAATTGCAGTTCGTACGTCAGCTTGGTTTACGAGTTGCTCCACGAAAGCTTGATTCACGAGTTCCCTGGCCGTCTGGTTCACGAGTTGCCCCACGTCTGCTTGGTTCACGAGTTGCCTGTCTGACTGGTTCACGAGTTGCCCCAGGTCTGCCTGGTTCACGAATTGCCCCACGTCCATTTGGTTCATGAGTTGCCCAGTCCTTCTGGTGCATTGCCGTTCGTAGGTCAGCTTGGTTTACGAGTTGCTCCACGATAGCTTGATTCACGAGTTCCCTGGCCGTCTGGTTCACGAGTTGCCCCACGTCTGCTTGGTTCACGAATTTCCCCACGTCCATTTGGTTGACGAGTTGCCCGGCCCTTCTGCTTAACTAATTGCCGTTCGTAGGTCAGCTTGGTTTACGAATTGCTCCAGGAAAGCTTTATTGACGAGTTCCCTGGCCGTCTGGTTCACGAGTTGCCCCACGTCTGCTTGGTTCACGAGTTGCCTGTCTGACTGGTTCACGAGTTGCCCCAGGTCTGCCTGGTTCACGAATTGCCCCACGTCCGTTTGGTTCATGAGTTGCCCAGTCCTTCTGGTGCATTGCCGTTCGTAGGTCAGCTTGGTTTACGAGTTGCTCCACGAAAGCTTGATTCACGAGATCCCTGGCCGTCTGGTTCACGAGTTGCCACAGGTCTGCTTGCTTTACTAATTGCTCCACGTCCATTTGGTTGACGAGTTGCCCGGCACTTCTGCTTAACTAATTGCCGTTCGTAGGTCAGCTTGGTTTACGGGTTGCCCCACGAAAGCTTGATTCACGAGTTGCCTGTCCGTCTGGTTCACGAGTTGCCCCACGTCTGCCTGGTTCACGAATTGCCCCACGTCCGTTTGGTTAATGAGTTGCCCAGTCCTTCTGGTGCATTGACGTTCGTAGGTCAGCTTGGTTTACGAGTTGCTCCACGAAAGCTTGATTCACGAGTTCCCTGGCCGTCTGGTTCACGAGTTGCCACAGGTCTGCTTGCTTCACTAATTGCTCCACGTCCATTTGGTTGACGAGTTGCCCGGCACTTCTGCTTAACTAATTGCCGTTCGTAGGTCAGCTTGGTTTACGGGTTGCCCCACGAAAGCTTGATTCACGAGTTGCCTGTCCGTCTGGTTCACGAGTTGCCAAACGTCTGCCTGGTTCACGAATTGCCCCACGTCCATTTGGTTCATGAGTTGCCCAGTCCTTCTGGTGCATTGCCGTTCGTAGGTTAGCTTGGTTTACGAGTTGCTCCACGAAAGCTTGATTCACGAATTCCCTGGCCGTCTGGTTCACGAGTTGCCCCACGTCTGCCAGGTTCACGAGTTGCCTGATGTCTGCTTGGTTCACGTATTTCCCCACGTCAACTTGGTTCATGAGTTGCCCGTCCCTTCTGGCTATCTTCTTGCCTTTCGTCGGTCAGCTTGGTTTACGAGTAGCCCCATGACAGTTTCATTCACGAATTTCCTGGCGGTCTGGTTCACGTGTTGCCTGACGTCTGCTTGGTTCACGAAATGACCCACGTCAACTTGGTTCACGAGTCGCCCGGCCCTTCTGCTTAATTAATTGCCGTTCGTAGATCAGCTTGGTTTACTAGTTGCCCCATGACAGCTTCATTCACGAGTTGCCTGGCCGTCTAGATCACGAGTTGCCTGACGTCTGCTTGGTTCATGAACTTCCCCACATCAACTTGGTTCGTGAGTTGCCCAGCCCTTCTGGCTATCTTCTTGCCGTTGGTAGGTCAGCTTGGTTTACGAGTAGCCTCACGACAGATTGATGTACGAGTTGCCTGGCTGTCTGGTTCACGAGTTTCTCTGACGTTTGCTTGGTTCACGAATTGCCCCATGTCAACTTGGTTCACGAGTTGCCTGGACTTCTGCTTAACTAATTCCCATTCGTCGGTCTGCTTAGTTCACGAATTTCCCCACGTCAACATGATTCACGAGTTGCCCGGCCCTTCTGCTTAACTAATTGCCGTTCATAGGTCAGCTTGGTTTACGAGTAGCTCCACCACAGCTTCATTCACGAGTTGCCTGGCGATCTGGTTCACGGGTTTCCCTGATGTCTGCTTGGTTCACGAATTGCCCCATGTCAACTTGGTTCACGAGTTGCCCGGCCCTTCTACTTAACTAATTCCCGTTCGTCCGTCAGCTTGGTTCACGAGTTGCCCCACGACAGCTTCATTCACGAGTTGCCTGGCACTTCTGGTTACTAATGGCCGTTTGTGGGTTAGCTTGGTTTACGAGTTTCCCCAGTAAAGCTTGATTCACTAGATGCCAGGCTGTCAGGTTCGCGAGTTGCCCCACGTCTGCTTGGTTCACGAATTGCCCCACGTCCATTTGGTTGACGAGTTGCCCGGCCCTTCTGCTTAACTAATTGCCGTTCGTAGGTCAGCTTGGTTTACGAATTGCTCCAGGAAAGCTTTATTGACGAGTTCCCTGGCCGTCTGGTTCACGAGTTGCCCCACGTCTGCTTGGTTCACGAGTTGCCTGTCTGACTGGTTCACGAGTTGCCCCAGGTCTGCCTGGTTCACGAATTGCCCCACGTCCGTTTGGTTCATGAGTTGCCCAGTCCTTCTGGTGCATTGCCGTTCGTAGGTCAGCTTGGTTTACGAGTTGCTCCACGAAAGCTTGATTCACGAGTTCCCTGGCCGTCTGGTTCACGAGTTGCCACAGGTCTGCTTGCTTTACTAATTGCTCCACGTCCATTTGGTTGACGAGTTGCCCGGCACTTCTGCTTAACTAATTGCCGTTCGTAGGTCAGCTTGGTTTACGGGTTGCCCCACGAAAGCTTGATTCACGAGTTGCCTGTCCGTCTGGTTCACGAGTTGCCCCACGTCTGCCTGGTTCACGAATTGCCCCACGTCCGTTTGGTTAATGAGTTGCCCAGTCCTTCTGGTGCATTGACGTTCGTAGGTCAGCTTGGTTTACGAGTTGCTCCACGAAAGCTTGATTCACGAGTTCCCTGGCCGTCTGGTTCACGAGTTGCCACAGGTCTGCTTGCTTCACTAATTGCTCCACGTCCATTTGGTTGACGAGTTGCCCGGCACTTCTGCTTAACTAATTGCCGTTCGTAGGTCAGCTTGGTTTACGGGTTGCCCCACGAAAGCTTGATTCACGAGTTGCCTGTCCGTCTGGTTCACGAGTTGCCAAACGTCTGCCTGGTTCACGAATTGCCCCACGTCCATTTGGTTCATGAGTTGCCCAGTCCTTCTGGTGCATTGCCGTTCGTAGGTTAGCTTGGTTTACGAGTTGCTCCACGAAAGCTTGATTCACGAATTCCCTGGCCGTCTGGTTCACGAGTTGCCCCACGTCTGCCAGGTTCACGAGTTGCCTGATGTCTGCTTGGTTCACGTATTTCCCCACGTCAACTTGGTTCATGAGTTGCCCGTCCCTTCTGGCTATCTTCTTGCCTTTCGTCGGTCAGCTTGGTTTACGAGTAGCCCCATGACAGTTTCATTCACGAATTTCCTGGCGGTCTGGTTCACGTGTTGCCTGACGTCTGCTTGGTTCACGAAATGACCCACGTCAACTTGGTTCACGAGTCGCCCGGCCCTTCTGCTTAATTAATTGCCGTTCGTAGATCAGCTTGGTTTACTAGTTGCCCCATGACAGCTTCATTCACGAGTTGCCTGGCCGTCTAGATCACGAGTTGCCTGACGTCTGCTTGGTTCATGAACTTCCCCACATCAACTTGGTTCGTGAGTTGCCCAGCCCTTCTGGCTATCTTCTTGCCGTTGGTAGGTCAGCTTGGTTTACGAGTAGCCTCACGACAGATTGATGTACGAGTTGCCTGGCTGTCTGGTTCACGAGTTTCTCTGACGTTTGCTTGGTTCACGAATTGCCCCATGTCAACTTGGTTCACGAGTTGCCTGGACTTCTGCTTAACTAATTCCCATTCGTCGGTCTGCTTAGTTCACGAATTTCCCCACGTCAACATGATTCACGAGTTGCCCGGCCCTTCTGCTTAACTAATTGCCGTTCATAGGTCAGCTTGGTTTACGAGTAGCTCCACCACAGCTTCATTCACGAGTTGCCTGGCGATCTGGTTCACGGGTTTCCCTGATGTCTGCTTGGTTCACGAATTGCCCCATGTCAACTTGGTTCACGAGTTGCCCGGCCCTTCTACTTAACTAATTCCCGTTCGTCCGTCAGCTTGGTTCACGAGTTGCCCCACGACAGCTTCATTCACGAGTTGCCTGGCACTTCTGGTTACTAATGGCCGTTTGTGGGTTAGCTTGGTTTACGAGTTTCCCCAGTAAAGCTTGATTCACTAGATGCCAGGCTGTCAGGTTCGCGAGTTGCCCCACGTCTGCTTGGTTCACGAATTGCCCCACGTCCATTTGGTTGACGAGTTGCCCGGCCCTTCTGCTTAACTAATTGCCGTTCGTAGGTCAGCTTGGTTTACGAATTGCTCCAGGAAAGCTTTATTGACGAGTTCCCTGGCCGTCTGGTTCACGAGTTGCCCCACGTCTGCTTGGTTCACGAGTTGCCTGTCTGACTGGTTCACGAGTTGCCCCAGGTCTGCCTGGTTCACGAATTGCCCCACGTCCGTTTGGTTCATGAGTTGCCCAGTCCTTCTGGTGCATTGACGTTCGTAGGTCAGCTTGGTTTACGAGTTGCTCCACGAAAGCTTGATTCACGAGTTCCCTGGCCGTCTGGTTCACGAGTTGCCACAGGTCTGCTTGCTTTACTAATTGCTCCACGTCCATTTGGTTGACGAGTTGCCCGGCACTTCTGCTTAACTAATTGCCGTTCGTAGGTCAGCTTGGTTTACGGGTTGCCCCACGAAAGCTTGATTCACGAGTTGCCTGTCCGTCTGGTTCACGAGTTGCCCCACGTCTGCCTGGTTCACGAATTGCCCCACGTCCGTTTGGTTAATGAGTTGCCCAGTCCTTCTGGTGCATTGACGTTCGTAGGTCAGCTTGGTTTACGAGTTGCTCCACGAAAGCTTGATTCACGAGTTCCCTGGCCGTCTGGTTCACGAGTTGCCACAGGTCTGCTTGCTTCACTAATTGCTCCACGTCCATTTGGTTGACGAGTTGCCCGGCACTTCTGCTTAACTAATTGCCGTTCGTAGGTCAGCTTGGTTTACGGGTTGCCCCACGAAAGCTTGATTCACGAGTTGCCTGTCCGTCTGGTTCACGAGTTGCCAAACGTCTGCCTGGTTCACGAATTGCCCCACGTCCATTTGGTTCATGAGTTGCCCAGTCCTTCTGGTGCATTGCCGTTCGTAGGTTAGCTTGGTTTACGAGTTGCTCCACGAAAGCTTGATTCACGAATTCCCTGGCCGTCTGGTTCACGAGTTGCCCCACGTCTGCCAGGTTCACGAGTTGCCTGATGTCTGCTTGGTTCACGTATTTCCCCACGTCAACTTGGTTCATGAGTTGCCCGTCCCTTCTGGCTATCTTCTTGCCTTTCGTCGGTCAGCTTGGTTTACGAGTAGCCCCATGACAGTTTCATTCACGAATTTCCTGGCGGTCTGGTTCACGTGTTGCCTGACGTCTGCTTGGTTCACGAAATGACCCACGTCAACTTGGTTCACGAGTCGCCCGGCCCTTCTGCTTAATTAATTGCCGTTCGTAGATCAGCTTGGTTTACTAGTTGCCCCATGACAGCTTCATTCACGAGTTGCCTGGCCGTCTAGATCACGAGTTGCCTGACGTCTGCTTGGTTCATGAACTTCCCCACATCAACTTGGTTCGTGAGTTGCCCAGCCCTTCTGGCTATCTTCTTGCCGTTGGTAGGTCAGCTTGGTTTACGAGTAGCCTCACGACAGATTGATGTACGAGTTGCCTGGCTGTCTGGTTCACGAGTTTCTCTGACGTTTGCTTGGTTCACGAATTGCCCCATGTCAACTTGGTTCACGAGTTGCCTGGACTTCTGCTTAACTAATTCCCATTCGTCGGTCTGCTTAGTTCACGAATTTCCCCACGTCAACATGATTCACGAGTTGCCCGGCCCTTCTGCTTAACTAATTGCCGTTCATAGGTCAGCTTGGTTTACGAGTAGCTCCACCACAGCTTCATTCACGAGTTGCCTGGCGATCTGGTTCACGGGTTTCCCTGATGTCTGCTTGGTTCACGAATTGCCCCATGTCAACTTGGTTCACGAGTTGCCCGGCCCTTCTACTTAACTAATTCCCGTTCGTCCGTCAGCTTGGTTCACGAGTTGCCCCACGACAGCTTCATTCACGAGTTGCCTGGCACTTCTGGTTACTAATGGCCGTTTGTGGGTTAGCTTGGTTTACGAGTTTCCCCAGTAAAGCTTGATTCACTAGATGCCAGGCTGTCAGGTTCGCGAGTTGCCCGATGTCTGCTTGGTTCACGTATTTCCCCACGTGAACTTGGTTCATGAGTTGCCCGTCCCTTCTGGCTATCTCTTGCCTTTCGTCAGACAGCTTGGTTTACGAGTAGCCCCATGACAGTTTCATTCACGAGTTGCCTGGCGGTCTGGTTCACGTGTTGCCTGACCTCTGCTTGGTTCACGAAATGACCCACGTCAACTTGGTTCACGAGTCGCCCGGCCATTCTGCTTAATTAATTGCCGTTCGTATGTCAGCTTGGTTTACTAGTTGCCCCATGACAGGTTGATTAACGATTTGCCTGGCACTTCTTGTTAACTAAAGGCCGTTCGTAGGTCAGCTTGATTTACGAGTTGCCCCAGTAAAGCTTGATTCACTAGATGCCAGGCTGTCAGGTTCGCGAGATGCCCGATGTCTGCTTGGTTCAGGAATTGCCCCATGTCAACTTGAATCATGTTCCCGGCCCTTCTGCCTATTTTATTGCCGTTCGTAGATCAGCTTGGTTTACGAGTAGCCCCACGACATATTGATTTACGAGTTGCCTGGCCGTCTGGGTGACGAGTTGCCTGACGTCTGCTTGGTTCACGAATTGCTCCATGTCAACTTGGTTCATGAGTTGCCTGGACTTCTGCTTAACTAATTCCCGTTCGTCGGTCTGCTTAGTTCACGAATTGCCCCACGTCAACTTGGTTCACGAGTTTCCCCACGACAGCTTGATAAATGAGATGCCTGGCACTTCTGGTTACTAATGGCCATTCGTAGGTCAGCTTGGTTTACGAGTTGCCCCACGACAGCTTCATTCACGAGTTGCCTGGCACTTCTTTTTAACTAAAGGCCGTTTGTAGGTCAGCTTGGTTTACGAGTTGCCCCAGTATAGCTTAATTCACGAGTTGCCTGGCTGTCTGTTTCACGAGTTGCCCCACTTCTGCTTGGTTCGTGAATTGCCCGCCCATTCTGTCTATCTTCTTGCCCTTCGTAGGTAAGCTTGGTTTACGAGTAGCCCCACGACAGATTGATTGACGAGTTGTCTGGCCGCCTGGTTCACGAGTTTCGACGTATGCTTGGTTCACGAACTTCCCCACATCAACTTGGTTCACGAGTCACCCGGCGCTTCTGCTGAACTAATTGCCGTTTGTAGGTCAGCTTGGTTTACGAGTAGCCCCACGACAGCTTCATTCACGAGTTGCCTGGCGATCTGGTTCACGGGTTTCCCTGATGTCTGCTTGGTTCACGAATTGCCCCATGTCAACTTGGTTCAAGAGTTGCCCGGCCCTTTTGCTTAAATAATTTTCGTTCGTCAGTCAGCTTGGTTCACGAATTGCCCCACGACAGCTTGATAAACGAGTTGCCTGGCACTTCTGGTTACTAATGGCCGTTCGTAGGTCAGCTTGGTTTACGAGTAGCCCCACGACAGATTGATTGACGAGTTGTCTGGCCGCCTGGTTCACGAGTTGCCCGACGTCTTCTTGGTTCATGAATTTCCCCACGTCAACTTGGTTCACGAGTTACCCGGCCCTTCTGCTGAACTAATTGCCGTTCGTAGGTCAGCTTGGTTTACGAGTAGCTCCACGACAGCTTCGTTCACGAGTTGCCTGGCGATCTGGTTCACGGGTTTCCCTCATGTCTGCTTGGTTCACGAATTGCCCCATGTCAACTTGGTTCACGAGTTGCCCGGCCCTTCTGCTTAACTAATTCCCGTTCGTCCGTCAGCTTGGTTCACAAGTTGCCCCACGACAGCTTGATTCACGAGTTGCCTGGCACTTCTGGTTACTAATGGCCGTTCGTGGGTCAGCTTGGTTTACGAGTTGCCCCTTGACAGCTTCATTCACGAGTTGCCTGGTTGCCAGGTTCACGAGTTGCCCGATGTCTGCTTGGTTCATGTATTTCCCCACGTCAACTTGGTTCATGAGTTGCCTGTCCCTTCTGGCTATCTTCTTGCCTTTCGTCGGTCAGCTTGGTTTACGAGTAGTCCCATGACAGTTTCATTCACAAATTGCCTGGCGGTCTGGTTCACGTGTTGCCTGACGTCTGCTTGGTTCACGAAATGACCCACGTCAACTTGGTTCACGAGTCGCCCGGCCCTTCTGCTTAATTAATTGCTGTTAGTAGATCAGCTTGGTTTACTAGTTGCCCCATGACAGCTTCATTCACGAGTTGCCTGGCCGTCTAGATTACGAGTTGCCTGACGTCTGCTTGGTTCATGAACTTCCCCACATCAACTTGGTTCGTGAGTTGCCCAGCCCTTCTGGCTATCTTCTTGCCGTTCGTAGGTCAGCTTGGTTTACGAGTAGCCTCACGACAGATTGATTTACGAGTTGCCTGGCTGTCTGGTTCACGAGTTTCCCTGACCTTTACTTGGTTCACGAATTGCCCCATGTCAACTTGGTTCACGAGTTGCCTGGACTTCTGCTTAACTAATTCCCATTCGTCGGTCTGCTTAGTTCACGAATTTCCCCACGTCAACATGATTCACGAGTTGCCCGGCCCTTCTGCTTAACTAATTGCCGTTCATAGGTCAGCTTGGTTTCCTAGTTGCCGTACGATTGCTTGATTCACGAGTTTCCTGGCTGTCCAGTTCACGAGTTGCCCCACGTCTGCTTGGTTCGCAAATTGCCCGCCCCTTCTGGCTATCTTCTTGCCGTTCGTAGGTCAGCTTGGTTTACGAGTAGCCCCACGACAGATTGATTGACGAGTTGTCTGGCCGCCTGGTTCACGAGTTGCCCGACGTCTTCTTGGTTCATGAATTTCCCCACGTGAACTTGCTTCACGAGTTACCCTGCCCTTCTTCTGAACTAATTGCCGTTCGTAGGTCAGCTTGGTTTACGAGTAGCTCCACCACAGCTTCATTCACGAGTTGCCTGGCGATCTGGTTCACGGGTTTCCCTGATGTCTGCTTGGTTCACGAATTGCCCCATGTCAACTTGGTTCACGAGTTGCCCGGCCCTTCTGCTTAACTAATTCCCGTTCGTCCGTCAGCTTGGTTCACGAGTTTCCCCACGACAGCTTGATTCACGAGTTGCCTGGCACTTCTGGTTACTAATGGCCGTTTGTGGGTCAGCTTGGTTTACAAGTTTCCCCAGTAAAGTTTGATTCACGAGTTCCCAGGCTGTCAGGTTCACTAGTTGCCCGATGTCTGCTTGGTTCACGTATTTCCCCACGTGAACTTGGTTCATGAGTTGCCCGTCCCTTCTGGCTGTCTTCTTGCCTTTCGTCAGACAGCTTGGTTGACGAGTAGCCCCATGACAGTTTCATTAACGAGTTGCCTGGCGGTCTGGTTCACGTGTTGCCTGACCTCTGCTTGGTTCACGAAATGACCCACGTCAACTTGGTTCACGAGTCGCCCGGCCCTTCTGCTGAATTAATTGCCGTTCGTATATCAGCTTGGTTTACTAGTTGCCCCATGACAGGTTGATTAACGATTTGCCTGGCACTTCTTGTTAACTAAAGGTCGTTCGTAGGTCAGCTTGATTTACGAGTTGCCCCAGTAAAGCTTGATTCACTAGATGCCAGGCTGTCAGGTTCGCGAGATGCCTGATGTCTGCTTGGTTCAGGAATTGCCCCATGTCCACTTGAATCATGTTCCCGGCCCTTCTGCCTATTTTTTTGCCGTTCGTAGATCAGCTTGGTTTACGAGTAGCCCCACGACATATTGATTTACGAGTTGCCTGGCCGTCTGGTTGACGAGTTGCCTGACGTCTGCTTGGTTCACGAATTGCTCCATGTCAACTTGGTTCATGAGTTGCCTGGACTTCTGCTTAACTAATTCCCGTTCGTCGGTCTGCTTAGTTCACGAATTGCCCCACGTCAACTTGGTTCACGAGTTGCCCCACGACAGCTTCATTCACGAGTTGCCTGGCACTTCTTGTTAACTAAAGGCCGTTTGTAGGTCAGCTTGGTTTACGAGTTTCCCCAGTAAAGCTTGATTCACGAGTTGCCAGGCTGTCAGGTTCACGAGTTGCCCGATGTCTGCTTGCTTCACATATTTCCCCATGTCAACTTGGTTCACAAGTTGCCCGGCCCTTCTTCCGAACTAATTTCCGTTCGTTGGACAGCTTGATTTCCTAGTTGCCCAACGACAGCCTGATTCAAGAGTTGCCTGGCCGTCCAGTTCACGAGTTTCCCCACGTCTGCTTGGTTCGCGAATTGCCCGCCCCTTCTGGCTATCTTCTTGCCGTTCGTAGGTCAGCTTGTCTTACGAGTTGCCCCACGAGAGCTTCATTCTCGAGTTGCCTGGCACTTTTTGTTAACTAAAGGCCGTTCGTAGGTCACCTTGGTTTACAAGTTGCCCCAGTAAAGCTTAATTCACGAGTTGCCTCGCTGTCTGTTTCACAATTTTCCACACGTCTGCTTGGTTCGCGAATTGCCCGCCCCTTCTGGCTATCTTCTTGCCGTTCGTAGGTCAGTTTGGTTTACGAGTAGCCCCACGACAGATTGATTGACGAGTTGTCTGGCCGCCTGGTTCACGACTTTCGACATCTGCTTGGCTCACGAACTTCCCCACGTCAACTTGGTTCACGAGTTACCCGGCCCTTCTGCTGAACTAATTGCCGTTCGTAGGTCAGCTTGGTTTACGAGTAGCCCAACGACACCTTCATTCACGACTTGCCTGGCGATCTGGTTCACGAGTTTCCCTGACGACTGCTTGGTTCACGAGTTGCCCGGCACTTCTGCTTAACTAATTCCCGTTCGTCGGTCAGGTTGGTTTATGAGTTGCCCCACAACAGCTTGATTCACGAGTTGCCTGGCCGTCTAGTTGACGAGTTGCCCCACGTCTGCATGGTTCGCGAATTTCCCGCCCCTTCTGGCTATCTTCTTGACGTTCGTAGGTCAGCTTGGTTTACGAGTTGCCCCACGAGAGCTTCATTCTCGAGTTGCCTGGCACTTTTTGTTAACTAAAGGCCGTTCGTAGGTCACCTTGGTTTACAAGTTGCCCCAGTAAAGCTTAATTCACGAGTTGCCTGGCTGTTTGTTTCACGATTTTCCCCACGTCTGCTTGGTTCACGAATTGCCCGCCCCTTCTGGCTATCTTCTTGCCGTTCGTAGGTCAGTTTGGTTTACGAGTAGCCCCACGACAGATTGATTGACGAGTTGTCTGGCCGCCTGGTTCACGAGTTTCGACATCTGCTTGGCTCACAAACTTCCCCACGTCAACTTGGTTCACGAGTTACCCGGCCCTTCTGCTGAACTAACTGCCGTTCGTAGGTCAGCTTGGTTTACGAGTAGCCCCACGACACCTTCATTCACGACTTGCCTGGCGATCTGGTTCACGAGTTTCCCTGATGACTGCTTGGTTCACGAGTTGCCCGGCACTTCTGCTTAACTAATTCTCGTTCGTCGGTCAGGTTGGTTTATGAGTTGCCCCACAACAGCTTGATTCACGAGTTGCCTGGCACGTCTGTTTTCTAATGGCCGTTCGTAGGTCAACTTGGTTTACGAGTTGCCCCACGAAAGCTTCATTCACGAGTTGCTGGCACTTCTTGTTAACTAAAGGCCGTAGGTAGGTCACCTTGGTTTACGAGTTTCCCCACGACAGCCTGATTCACGAGTTGCCTGGCTGTCTGGTTCACGAGTTGCCCAATGTCTGCTTGGTTCACAAATTGCCCCATGTCAACTTGGTTCACGTGTTTCCTGGACTTCTGCTTAACTAATTCCCGTTCGTCGGTCTGCTTAGTTCACGAGTTGCCCGGCCCTTCTGTTTAACTAATTGCCGTTCATAGGTCAGCTTGGTTTCCTAGTTGCCCTACGATTCCTTGATTCAGGAGTTGACTGGCCGTCCAGGTCACGAGTTGCCCCACGTCTGCATGGTTCGCGAATTGCCCGCCCCTTCTGGCTATCTTCTTGCCCTTCGTAGGTAAGCTTGGTTTACGAGTAGCCCCACGACAGATTGATTGACGAGTTGTCTGGCCGCCTGGTTCACGAGTTTCGACGTCTGCTTGGTTCACGAATTTCCCTACGTCAACTTGGTTCAAGAGTTGCCCGGCCCTTTTGCTTAAATAATTTTCGTTCGTCAGTCAGCTTGGTTCACGAATTGCCCCACGACAGCTTGATAAACGAGTTGCCTGGCACTTCTGGTTACTAATGGCTGTTCGTAGGTCAGCTTGGTTTATGAGTAGCCCCACGACAGATTGATTGACGAGTTGTCTGGCCGCCTGGTTCACGAGTTGCCCGACGTCTTCTTGGTTCATGAATTTCCCCACGTCAACATGGTTCACGAGTTACCCGGCCCTTCTGCTGAACTAATTGCCGTTCGTAGGTCAGCTTGGTTTACGACTAGCTCCACGACAGCTTCGTTCATGAGTTGCCTGGCGATCTGGTTCACGCGTTTCCCTGATGTCTGCTTGGTTCACGAATTGCCCCATGTCAACTTGGTTCACGAGTTGCCCGGCCCTTCTGCTTAACTAATTCCCCTTCGTCCGTCAGCTTGGTTCACAAGTTGCCCCACGACAGCTTGATTCACGAGTTGCCTGGCACTTCTTGTTAAATAAAGGCCGTTCGTAGGTCTGCTTGGTTTACGAGTTTCCCCAGTAAAGCCTGATTCACGAGTTGCCAGGCTGCCAGGTTCACGAGTTGCCCGATGTCTGCTTGGTTCATGTATTTCCCCACGTCAACTTGGTTCATGAGTTGCCCGTCCCTTCTGGCTATCTTCTTGCCTTTCGTCGGTCAGCTTGGTTTACGAGTAGTCCCATGACAGTTTCATTCACAAATTGCCTGGCGGTCTGGTTCACGTGTTGCCTGACGTCTGCTTGGTTCACGAAATGACCCACGTCAACTTGGTTCACGAGTCGCCCGGCCCTTCTGCTTAATTAATTGCCGTTCGTAGATCAGCTTGGTTTACTAGTTGCCCCATGACAGCTTCATTCACGAGTTGCCTGGACGTCTAGAGTACTGGTTGCCTGACGTCTGCTTGGTTCATGAACTTCCCCACATCAACTTGGTTCGTGAGTTGCCCAGCCCTTCTGGCTATGTTCTTGCCGTTCGTAGGTCAGCTTGGTTTATGAGTAGCCTCACGACAGATTGATTTACGAGTTGCCTGGCTGTCTGGTTCACGAGTTTCCCTGACGTTTACTTGGTTCACGAATTGCCCCATGTCAACTTGGTTCACGAGTTGCCTGGACTTCTGCTTAACTAATTCCCATTCGTCGGTCTGCTTAGTTCACGAATTTCCCCACGTCAACATGATTCACGAGTTGCCCGGCCTTCTGGTTAACAAATTGACGTTCATAGGTCAGCTTGGTTTCCTAGTTGCCCTACGATTGCTTGATTCACGAGTTGCCTGGCCGTCCAGTTCACGAGTTGGCCCACGTCTGCTTGGTTCGCGAATTGCCCGCCCCTTCTGGCTATCTTCTTGCCGTTCGTAGGTCAGCTTGGTTTACGAGTAGCCCCACGACAGATTGATTGACGAGTTGTCTGGCCGCCTGGTTCACGAGTTTCGACATCTGCTTGGTTCATGAATTTCCCCATGTCAATTTGGTTCACGAGTTACCCGGCCCTTCTGCTGAACTAACTGCCGTTCGTAGGTCAGCTTGGTTTACGAGTAGCCCCACGACACCTTCATTCACGACTTGCCTGGCGATCTGGTTCACGAGTTTCCCTGACGACTGCTTGGTTCACGAGTTGCCCGGCACTTCTGCTTAACTAATTCCCGTTCGTCGGTCAGGTTGGTTTATGAGTTGCCCCACAACAGCTTGATTCACGAGTTGCCTGGCCGTCTAGTTGACGAGTTGCCCCACGTCTGCATGGTTCGCGAATTTCCCGCCCCTTCTGGCTATCTTCTTGACGTTCGTAGGTCAGCTTGGTTTACGAGTTGCCCCACGAGAGCTTCATTCTCGAGTTGCCTGGCACTTTTTGTTAACTAAAGGCCGTTCGTAGGTCACCTTGGTTTACAAGTTGCCCCAGTAAAGCTTAATTAACGAGTTGCCTGGCTGTTTGTTTCACGATTTTCCCCACGTCTGCTTGGTTCACGAATTGCCCGCCCCTTCTGGCTATCTTCTTGCCGTTCGTAGGTCAGTTTGGTTTACGAGTAGCCCCACGACAGATTGATTGACGAGTTGTCTGGCCGCCTGGTTCACGAGTTTCGACATCTGCTTGGCTCACAAACTTCCCCACGTCAACTTGGTTCACGAGTTACCCGGCCCTTCTGCTGAACTAACTGCCGTTCGTAGGTCAGCTTGGTTTACGAGTAGCCCCACGACACCTTCATTCACGACTTGCCTGGCGATCTGGTTCACGAGTTTCCCTGATGACTGCTTGGTTCACGAGTTGCCCGGCACTTCTGCTTAACTAATTCTCGTTCGTCGGTCAGGTTGGTTTATGAGTTGCCCCACAACAGCTTGATTCACGAGTTGCCTGGCACGTCTGTTTTCTAATGGCCGTTCGTAGGTCAACTTGGTTTACGAGTTGCCCCACGAAAGCTTCATTCACGAGTTGCTGGCACTTCTTGTTAACTAAAGGCCGTAGGTAGGTCACCTTGGTTTACGAGTTTCCCCACGACAGCCTGATTCACGAGTTGCCTGGCTGTCTGGTTCACGAGTTGCCCAATGTCTGCTTGGTTCACAAATTGCCCCATGTCAACTTGGTTCACGTGTTTCCTGGACTTCTGCTTAACTAATTCCCGTTCGTCGGTCTGCTTAGTTCACGAGTTGCCCGGCCCTTCTGCTTAACTAATTGCCGTTCATAGGTCAGCTTGGTTTCCTAGTTGCCCTACGATTCCTTGATTCAGGAGTTGCCTGGCCGTCCAGGTCACGAGTTGCCCCACGTCTGCATGGTTCGCGAATTGCCCGCCCCTTCTGGCTATCTTCTTGCCCTTCGTAGGTAAGCTTGGTTTACGAGTAGCCCCACGACAGATTGATTGACGAGTTGTCTGGCCGCCTGGTTCACGAGTTTCGACGTCTGCTTGGTTCACGAATTTCCCTACGTCAACTTGGTTCAAGAGTTGCCCGGCCCTTTTGCTTAAATAATTTTCGTTCGTCAGTCAGCTTGGTTCACGAATTGCCCCACGACAGCTTGATAAACGAGTTGCCTGGCACTTCTGGTTACTAATGGCTGTTCGTAGGTCAGCTTGGTTTATGAGTAGCCCCACGACAGATTGATTGACGAGTTGTCTGGCCGCCTGGTTCACGAGTTGCCCGACGTCTTCTTGGTTCATGAATTTCCCCACGTCAACATGGTTCACGAGTTACCCGGCCCTTCTGCTGAACTAATTGCCGTTCGTAGGTCAGCTTGGTTTACGACTAGCTCCACGACAGCTTCGTTCACGAGTTGCCTGGCGATCTGGTTCACGCGTTTCCCTGATGTCTGCTTGGTTCACGAATTGCCCCATGTCAACTTGGTTCACGAGTTGCCCGGCCCTTCTGCTTAACTAATTCCCCTTCGTCCGTCAGCTTGGTTCACAAGTTGCCCCACGACAGCTTGATTCACGAGTTGCCTGGCACTTCTTGTTAAATAAAGGCCGTTCGTAGGTCTGCTTGGTTTACGAGTTTCCCCTGTAAAGCCTAATTCACGAGTTGCCAGGCTGCCAGGTTCACGAGTTGCCCGATGTCTGCTTGGTTCATGTATTTCCCCACGTCAACTTGGTTCATGAGTTGCCCGTCCCTTCTGGCTATCTTCTTGCCTTTCGTCGGTCAGCTTGGTTTACGAGTAGTCCCATGACAGTTTCATTCACAAATTGCCTGGCGGTCTGGTTCACGTGTTGCCTGACGTCTGCTTGGTTCACGAAATGACCCACGTCAACTTGGTTCACGAGTCGCCCGGCCCTTCTGCTTAATTAATTGCCGTTCGTAGATCAGCTTGGTTTACTAGTTGCCCCATGACAGCTTCATTCACGAGTTGCCTGGACGTATAGAGTACTGGTTGCCTGACGTCTGCTTGGTTCATGAACTTCCCCACATCAACTTGGTTCGTGAGTTGCCCAGCCCTTCTGGCTATGTTCTGGCCGTTCGTAGGTCAGCTTGGTTTACGAGTAGCCTCACGACAGATTGATTTACGAGTTGCCTGGCTGTCTGGTTCACGAGTTTCCCTGACGTTTACTTGGTTCACGAATTGCCCCATGTCAACTTGGTTCACGAGTTGCCTGGACTTCTGCTTAACTAATTCCCATTCGTCGGTCTGCTTAGTTCACGAATTTCCCCACGTCAACATGATTCACGAGTTGCCCGGCCTTCTGGTTAACAAATTGACGTTCATAGGTCAGCTTGGTTTCCTAGTTGCGCTACGATTGCTTGATTCACGAGTTGCCTGGCCGTCCAGTTCACGAGTTGGCCCACGTCTGCTTGGTTCGCGAATTTCCCGCCCCTTCTGGCTATCTTCTTGACGTTCGTAGGTCAGCTTGGTTTACGAGTTGCCCCACGAGAGCTTCATTCTCGAGTTGCCTGGCACTTTTTGTTAACTAAAGGCCGTTCGTAGGTCACCTTGGTTTACAAGTTGCCCCAGTAAAGCTTAATTCACGAGTTGCCTGGCTGTTTGTTTCACGATTTTCCCCACGTCTGCTTGGTTCACGAATTGCCCGCCCCTTCTGGCTATCTTCTTGCCGTTCGTAGGTCAGTTTGGTTTACGAGTAGCCCCACGACAGATTGATTGACGAGTTGTCTGGCCGCCTGGTTCACGAGTTTCGACATCTGCTTGGCTCACAAACTTCCCCACGTCAACTTGGTTCACGAGTTACCCGGCCCTTCTGCTGAACTAACTGCCGTTCGTAGGTCAGCTTGGTTTACGAGTAGCCCCACGACACCTTCATTCACGACTTGATTGGCGATCTGGTTCACGAGTTTCCCTGATGACTGCTTGGTTCACGAGTTGCCCGGCACTTCTGCTTAACTAATTCTCGTTCGTCGGTCAGGTTGGTTTATGAGTTGCCCCACAACAGCTTGATTCACGAGTTGCCTGGCACGTCTGTTTTCTAATGGCCGTTCGTAGGTCAACTTGGTTTACGAGTTGCCCCACGAAAGCTTCATTCACGAGTTGCTGGCACTTCTTGTTAACTAAAGGCCGTAGGTAGGTCACCTTGGTTTACGAGTTTCCCCACGACAGCCTGATTCACGAGTTGCCTGGCTGTCTGGTTCACGAGTTGCCCAATGTCTGCTTGGTTCACAAATTGCCCCATGTCAACTTGGTTCACGTGTTTCCTGGACTTCTGCTTAACTAATTCCCGTTCGTCGGTCTGCTTAGTTCACGAGTTGCCCGGCCCTTCTGCTTAACTAATTGCCGTTCATAGGTCAGCTTGGTTTCCTAGTTGCCCTACGATTCCTTGATTCAGGAGTTGCCTGGCCGTCCAGGTCACGAGTTGCCCCACGTCTGCATGGTTTGCGAATTGCCCGCCCCTTCTGGCTATCTTCTTGCCCTTCGTAGGTAAGCTTGGTTTACGAGTAGCCCCACGACAGATTGATTGACGAGTTGTCTGGCCGCCTGGTTCACGAGTTTCGACGTCTGCTTGGTTCACGAATTTCCCTACGTCAACTTGGTTCAAGAGTTGCCCGGCCCTTTTGCTTAAATAATTTTCGTTCGTCAGTCAGCTTGGTTCACGAATTGCCCCACGACAGCTTGATAAACGAGTTGCCTGGCACTTCTGGTTACTAATGGCTGTTCGTAGGTCAGCTTTGTTTATGAGTAGCCCCACGACAGATTGATTGACGAGTTGTCTGGCCGCCTGGTTCACGAGTTGCCCGACGTCTTCTTGGTTCATGAATTTCCCCACGTCAACATGGTTCACGAGTTACCCGGCCCTTCTGCTGAACTAATTGCCGTTCGTAGGTCAGCTTGGTTTACGACTAGCTCCACGACAGCTTCGTTCACGAGTTGCCTGGCGATCTGGTTCACGCGTTTCCCTGATGTCTGCTTGGTTCACGAATTGCCCCATGTCAACTTGGTTCACGAGTTGCCCGGCCCTTCTGCTTAACTAATTCCCCTTCGTCCGTCAGCTTGGTTCACAAGTTGCCCCACGACAGCTTGATTCACGAGTTGCCTGGCACTTCTTGTTAAATAAAGGCCGTTCGTAGGTCTGCTTGGTTTACGAGTTTCCCCAGTAAAGCCTGATTCACGAGTTGCCAGGCTGCCAGGTTCACGAGTTGCCCGATGTCTGCTTGGTTCATGTATTTCCCCACGTCAACTTGGTTCATGAGTTGCCCGTCCCTTCTGGCTATCTTCTTGCCTTTCGTCGGTCAGCTTGGTTTACGAGTAGTCCCATGACAGTTTCATTCACAAATTGCCTGGCGGTCTGGTTCACGTGTTGCCTGACGTCTGCTTGGTTCACGAAATGACCCACGTCAACTTGGTTCACGAGTCGCCCGGCCCTTCTGCTTAATTAATTGCCGTTCGTAGATCAGCTTGGTTTACTAGTTGCCCCATGACAGCTTCATTCACGAGTTGCCTGGACGTCTAGAGTACTGGTTGCCTGACGTCTGCTTGGTTCATGAACTTCCCCACATCAACTTGGTTCGTGAGTTGCCCAGCCCTTCTGGCTATGTTCTTGCCGTTCGTAGGTCAGCTTGGTTTACGAGTAGCCATACGACAGATTGATTTACGAGTTGCCTGGCTGTCTGGTTCACGAGTTTCCCTGACGTTTACTTGGTTCACGAATTGCCCCATGTCAACTTGGTTCACGAGTTGCCTGGACTTCTGCTTAACTAATTCCCATTCGTCGGTCTGCTTAGTTCACGAATTTCCCCACGTCAACATGATTCACGAGTTGCCCGGCCTTCTGGTTAACAAATTGACGTTCATAGGTCAGCTTGGTTTCCTAGTTGCCCTACGATTGCTTGATTCACGAGTTGCCTGGCCGTCCAGTTCACGAGTTGGCCCACGTCTGCTTGGTTCGCGAATTGCCCGCCCCTTCTGGCTATCTTCTTGCCGTTCGTAGGTCAGCTTGGTTTACGAGTAGCCCCACGACAGATTGATTGACGAGTTGTCTGGCCGCCTGGTTCACGAGTTTCGACATCTGCTTGGTTCATGAATTTCCCCACGTCAATTTGGTTCACGAGTTACCCGGCCCTTCTGCTGAACTAACTGCCGTTCGTAGGTCAGCTTGGTTTACGAGTAGCCCCACGACACCTTCATTCACGACTTGCCTGGCGATCTGGTTCACGAGTTTCCCTGATGACTGCTTGGTTCACGAGTTGCCCGGCACTTCTGCTTAACTAATTCTCGTTCGTCGGTCAGGTTGGTTTATGAGTTGCCCCACAACAGCTTGATTCACGAGTTGCCTGGTACGTCTGTTTTCTAATGGCCGTTCGTATGTCAACTTGGTTTACGAGTTGCCCCACGAAAGCTTCATTCACGAGTTGCTGGCACTTCTTGTTAACTAAAGGCCGTAGGTAGGTCACCTTGGTTTACGAGTTTCCCCACGACAGCCTGATTCACGAGTTGCCTGGCTGTCTGGTTCACGAGTTGCCCAATGTCTGCTTGGTTCACAAATTGCCCCATGTCAACTTGGTTCACGTGTTCCGTGGACTTCTGCTTAACTAATTCCCGTTCGTCGGTCTGCTTAGTTCACGAGTTGCCCGGCCCTTCTGCTTAACTAATTGCCGTTCATAGGTCAGCTTGGTTTCCTAGTTGCCCTACGATTCCTTGATTCAGGAGTTGCCTGGCCGTCCAGGTCACGAGTTGCCCCACGTCTGCATGGTTCGCGAATTGCCCGCCCCTTCTGGCTATCTTCTTGCCCTTCGTAGGTCAGCTTGGTTTACGAGTAGCCCCACGACAGCTTCATTCACGAGTTGCCTGGCGATCTGGTTCACGGGTTTCCCTCATGTCTGCTTGGTTCACGAATTTCCCTACGTCAACTTGGTTCAAGAGTTGCCCGGCCCTTTTGCTTAAATAATTTTCATTCGTCAGTCAGCTTGGTTCACGAATTGCCCCACGACAGCTTGATAAACGAGTTGCCTGGCACTTCTGGTTACTAATGGCTGTTCGTAGGTCAGCTTGGTTTATGAGTAGCCCCACGACAGATTGATTGACGAGTTGTCTGGCCGCCTGGTTCACGAGTTGCCCGACGTCTTCTTGGTTCATGAATTTCCCCACGTCAACATGGTTCACGAGTTACCCGGCCCTTCTGCTGAACTAATTGCCGTTCGTAGGTCAGCTTGGTTTACGACTAGCTCCACGACAGCTTCGTTCACGAGTTGCCTGGCGATCTGGTTCACGCGTTTCCCTGATGTCTGCTTGGTTCACGAATTGCCCCATGTCAACTTGGTTCACGAGTTGCCCGGCCCTTCTGCTTAACTAATTCCCCTTCGTCCGTCAGCTTGGTTCACAAGTTGCCCCACGACAGCTTGATTCACGAGTTGCCTGGCACTTCTTGTTAAATAAAGGCCGTTCGTAGGTCTGCTTGGTTTACGAGTTTCCCCAGTAAAGCCTGATTCACGAGATGCCAGGCTGCCAGGTTCACGAGTTGCCCGATGTCTGCTTGGTTCATGTATTTCCCCACGTCAACTTGGTTCATGAGTTGCCCGTCCCTTCTGGCTATCTTCTTGCCTTTCGTCGGTCAGCTTGGTTTACGAGTAGTCCCATGACAGTTTCATTCACAAATTGCCTGGCGGTCTGGTTCACGTGTTGCCTGACGTCTGCTTGGTTCACGAAATGACCCACGTCAACTTGGTTCACGAGTCGCGCGGCCCTTCTGCTTAATTAATTGCCGTTTGTAGATCAGCTTCGTTTACTAGTTGCCCCATGACAGCTTCATTCACGAGTTGCCTGGCCGTCTAGAGTACTGGTTGCCTGACGTCTGCTTGGTTCATGAACTTCCCCACATCAACTTGGTTCGTGAGTTGCCCAGCCCTTCTGGCTATGTTCTTGCCGTTCGTAGGTCAGCTTGGTTTACGAGTAGCCTCACGACAGATTGATTTACGAGTTGCCTGGCTGTCTGGTTCACGAGTTTCCCTGACGTTTACTTGGTTCACGAATTGCCCCATGTCAACTTGGTTCACGAGTTGCCTGGACTTCTGCTTAACTAATTCCCATTCGTCGGTCTGCTTAGTTCACGAATTTCCCCACGTCAACATGATTCACGAGTTGCCCGGCCTTCTGGTTAACAAATTGACGTTCATAGGTCAGCTTGGTTTCCTCGTTGCCCTACGATTGCTTGATTCACGAGTTGCCTGGCCGTCCAGTTCACGAGTTGGCCCACGTCTGCTTGGTTCGCGAATTGCCCGCCCCTTCTGGCTATCTTCTTGCCGTTCGTAGGTCAGCTTGGTTTACGAGTAGCCCCACGACAGATTGATTGACGAGTTGTCTGGCCGCCTGGTTCACGAGTTGCCCGACGTCTTCTTGGTTCATGAATTTCCCCACGTCAATTTGCTTCACGAGTTACCCTGCCCTTCTGCTGAACTAATTGCCGTTCGTAGGTCAGCTTGGTTTACGAGTAGCTCCACCACAGCTTCATTCACGAGTTGCCTGGCGATCTGGTTCACGGGTTTCCCTGATGTCTGCTTGGTTCACGAATTGCCCCATGTCAACTTGGTTCACGAGTTGCCCGGCCCTTCTGCTTAACTAATTCCCGTTCGTCCGTCAGCTTGGTTCACGAGTTGCCCCACGTCAGCTTGATTCACGAGTTGCTTGGCACTTCTGGTTACTAATGGCCGTTTGTGGGTCAGCTTGGTTTACGAGTTTCCCCAGTAAAGTTTGATTCACGAGTTCCCAGGCTGTCAGGTTCACGAGTTGCCCGATGTCTGCTTGGTTCACGAGTTGCCCCACGACAGCTTGATAAACGAGTTGCCTGGCACTTCTGGTTACTAATGGCCGTTCGTAGGTCAGCTTGGTTCACGAATTGCCCCATGTCAACTTGGTTCACAAGTTGCCCGGACTTCTTCCGAACTAATTTCCGTTTGTAGGACAGCTTGGTTTCCTAGTTGCCCAACGACAGCCTGATTCACGAGTTGCCTGGCCGTCCAGTTCACGAGTTTCCCCACGTCTGCTTGGTTCGCGAATTGCCCGCCCCTTCTGGCTATCTTCTTGCCGTTCGTAGGTCAGCTTGGCTTACGAGTTGCCCCACGAGAGCTTCATTCTCGAGTTGCCTGGCATTTTTTGTTAACTAAAGGCCGTTCGTAGGTCACCTTGGTTTACAAGTTGCCCCAGTAAGGCTTAATTCACGAGTTGCCTGGCTGTCTGTTTCACGATTTTCCCCACGTCTGCTTGGTTCGCGAATTGCCCGCCCCTTCTGGCTATCTTCTTGCCGTTCGTAGGTCAGTTTGGTTTACGAGTAGCCCCACGACAGATTGATTGACGAGTTGTCTGGCCGCCTGGTTCACGAGTTTCGACATCTGCTTGGCTCACGAACTTCCCCACGTCAACTTGGTTCACGAGTTACCCGGCCCTTCTGCTGAACTAATTTCCGTTCGTAGGTCAGCTTCGTTTACGATTAGCCCCACGACAGCTTCATTCACGAGTTGCCTGGCGATCTGGTTCACGGGTTTCCCTGATGTCTGCTTGGTTCACGAATTGCCCCATGTCAACTTGGTTCAAGAGCTGCCCGGCCCTTTTGCTTAACTAATTTTCATTCGTCGGTCAGCTTGGGTCATGAATAGCCCCACGACAGCTTGATTAACGAGTTGCCTGGCACTTCTGGTTACTAATGGCGTTCATAAGTCGGCTTGGTTTACAAGTTGCCCCACGACTGCTTCATTCACGAGTTGCCTGGACGTCTGGATCACGAGTTGCCCCACGTCTGCTTGGTTCACGAATTGCCCGGCCCTTCTGCTTAACTAATTGCCGTTCATAGGTCAGCTTGGTTTCCTAGTTGCCCTACGATTGCTTGATTCACGAGTTGCCTGGCCGTCTAGTTCACGAGTTGCCGCACGTCTGCATGGTTCACGAATTTCCCGCCCCTTCTGCCTATCTTCTTGACGTTCGTAGGTCAGCTTGGTTTACGAGTTGCTCCACGACAGCTTCATTCTCGAGTTGCCTGGCACTTCTTGTTAACTAAAGGCCGTTCGTAGGTCAGCTTGGTTTACGCGTTGCCCCATGACAGCTTCATTCACGACTTGCCTGGCGATCTGGTTCACGAGTTTCCCTGATGACTGCTTGGTTCACGAGTTGCCCGGCACTTCTGCTTAACTAATTTTCATTCGTCAGTCAGGTTGGTTTATGAGTTGCCCCACAACAGCTTGATTCACGAGTTGCCTGGCACGTCTGTTTTCTAATGGCCGTTCGTAGGTCAACTTGGTTTACGAGTTGCCCCACGAAAGCTTCATTCACGAGTTGCCTGGCACTTCTTGTTAACTAAAGGCCGTAGGTAGGTCACCTTGGTTTACGAGTTGCCCCACGACAGCCTGATTCACGAGTTGCCTGGCTGTCTGGTTCACGAGTTGCCCAATGTCTGCTTGGTTCACAAATTGCCCCATGTCAACTTGGTTCACGTGTTTCCTGGACTTCTGCTTAACTAATTCCCGTTCGTCGGTCTGCTTAGTTCACGAGTTGCCCGGCCCTTCCGCTTAACTAATTGCCGTTCATAGGTCAGCTTGGTTTCCTAGTTGCTCTACGATTCCTTGATTCAAGAGTGGCCTGGCCGTCCAGGTCACGAGTTGCCCGACGTCTGCTTGGTTCGCGAATTGCCCCACGTCAACTTGGTTCACGAGTAGCCCGGCCCTTCTGCTTATTTTATTGCCGTTCGTAGATCAGCTTGGTTTACGAGTAGCCCCACGACAGATTGATTGACGAGTTGTCTGGCCGCATGGTTCACGAGTTGCCTGACGTCTTCTTGGTTCATGAATTTCCCCACGTCAACTTGGTTCACGAGTTACCCTGCCCTTCTGCTGAACTAATTGCCGTTCGTAGGTCAGCTTGGTTTACGAGTAGCTCCACGACAGCTTCATTCACGAGTTGCCTGGCGATCTGGTTCACGGGTTTCCCTGATGTCTGCTTGGTTCATGAATTGCCCCATGTCAACTTGGTTCACGAGTTGCCCGGCCCTTCTGCTTAACTAATTCCTGTTCGTCCGTCAGCTTGGTTCACGAGTTTCCCCACGACAGCTTGATTCACGAGTTGCCTGGCACTTCTGGTTACTAATGGCCGTTCGTGGGTCAGCTTGGTTTACGAGTTGCCCCATGACAGCTTCATTCACGAGTTGCCTGGCACTTCTTGTTAAATAAAGGCCGTTCGTAGGTCTGCTTGGTTTACGAGTTTCCCCAGTAAAGTTTGATTCACGAGTTGCCAGGCTGTCAGGTTCACGAGTTGCCCGATGTCTGCTTGGTTCACGTATTTCCCCACGTGAACTTGGTTCATGAGTTGCCTGTCCCTTCTGGCTATCTTCTTGCCTTTCGTCGGTCAGCTTGGTTTACGAGTAGCCCCATGACAGTTTCATTCACGAGTTGCCTGGCGGTCTGGTTCACGTGTTGCCAGACGTCTGCTTGGTTCACAAAATGACCCACGTCAACTTGGTTCACGAAATGACCCACGTCAACTTGGTTCACGAGTCGCCCGGCCCTTCTGCTTAATTAATTGCCGTTCGTATATCAGCTTGGTTTACTAGTTGCCCCATGACAGCTTGATTAACGATTGGCCTGGCACTTCTTGTTAACTAATGGCCTTTCGTAGGTCACCTTGTTTACGAGTAAACCCACAACAGATTGATTGACGAGTTGTCTGGCTGCCTGGTTCACGAGCTGCCCGACGTCTGGTTGGTTCTCGAATTTCCCCACGTCCACTTGGTTCACGAGTTGCCCGGCCCTTCGCCTGAACTAATTGCCATTTGTAGGTCAGCTTGGTTTACGAGTAGCCCCACGACAGCTTCATTCACGACTTGCCCGGCACTTCTTGTTAACTAAAGGCCGTTGGTAGGTCAGCTTGGTTTACGAGTTGCCCCACGACAGCCTGATTCACGAGTTGCCTGGCTGTCTGATTCACGAGTTGCCCGATGACTGCTTGGTTTACGAGTTGCCCCACGACAGCTTGATTCACGAGTTGCCTGGCACTTCGGGTTACTAATGGCAGTTCGTAGGTCAGCTTGTTTCATGAGTTGCCCCACGACAGCTTCATTCAAGACTTGCCTGCACTTCTTGTTAACTAAAGGCCCTTCGTAGGTCAGCTTGGTTTACGAGTTTCCCCATGACAGCTTCATTCACGAGTTACCTGGCACTTCTTGTTAACTAAAGGCCGTTCGTAGGTCAGCTTTGTTTACGAGTTGCCCCAGTAAAGCTTGATTCACGAGTTACCAGGCTGTCAGGTTCGCGAGATGGCCGACGTTGCTTGGTTCACGAATTGCCCCACGTCCACTTGGTTCACGAGTTGCCCGGCCCTTCTGCTGAACTAATTGCCGTTCGTAGGTCAGCTTGGTTTACGAGTAGCCCCACGACACCTTCATTCACGACTTGTCTGGCGATCTGGTTCACGTGTTTCCCTGATGACTGCTTGGTTCACGAGTTGCCCGGCCCTTCTGCTTAACTAATTCCCGTTCATCGGTCAGGTTGGTTTAGGAGTTGCCCCATGACAGTTTGATTCACGAGTTGCCTGGCACTTCTGTTTACTAATGGCCGTTCGTAGGTCAGCTTGGTTTACGAGTTGCCCCACGAAAGCTTCATTCACGAGTTGCCTGGCACGTCTGTTTACCTATTCCCGTTCGTCGGTCAGGTTGGTTTATGAGTTGCCCCACGACAGCTTGATTCACGAGTTGCCTGGCACGTCTGTTTACTAATGGCCTTTCGTAGGTCACCTTGGTTTACGAGTTGCCCACGACAGCCTGATTCACTAGTTGCCTGGCTGTCTGGTTCACGAGTTGCCCGATGTCTGCTTGGTTCACGAATTGCCCCACGTCAACTTGGTTCATGAGTTGCCCAGCCCTTCTGCTTAACTAATAGACGTTCGTAGGACAGCTTGGTTTACGAGTAGCCCCACGACAGCTTCATTCACGAGTTGCCTGGCTGTCTGGTTCATGAGTTTCCCTGATGTCTGCTTGGTTCACGAATTTCCCCATGTCAACTTGGTTCACGAGTTGCCTGGACTTCTGCTAACTAATTACCGTTCGTCGGTCTGCATAGTTCACGAGTTGCCCGGCCCTTCTGCTTAACTAATTGCCGTTCATAGGTCAGCTTGGTTTCCTAGAAGCCCTACGATTGCTTGATTCTCGAGTTGCCTGGCCGTCCAGTTCACGAGTTGCCCACATCTGCATGGTTCGCGAATTGCCCGCCCCTTCTGGCTATCTTCTTGCCGTTCGTAGGTCAGCTTGGTTTACGAGTTACCCCACGACAGCTTCATTCTCGAGTTGCCTGGCACTTCTTGTTAACTAAAGGCCGTTCGTAGGTCAGCTTGGTTTACGAGTTGCCCCAGTAAAGCTTAATTCATGAGTTGCCTGGCTGTCTGTTTCAGAGGTTGCCCCACGTCAGCTTGGTTCAAGAATTTCCCCACGTCCACTTGGTTCACGAGTTGCCCGGCCCTTCTGCTGAACTAATTGCCGTTCGTAGGTCAGCTTGGTTTACGAGTAGCCCCACGACACCTTCATTCACGACTTGCCTGGCGATCTGGTTCACGTGTTTCCCTGATGACTGCTTGGTTCACGAGTTGCCCGGCCCTTCTGCTTAACTAATTCCCGTTCATCGGTCAGGTTGGTTTACGAGTTGCCCCACGACAGCTTGATTCACGAGTTGCCTGGCACTTCTGTTTACTAATGGCCGTTCGTAGGTCAGCTTGGTTTACGAGTTGCCCCACGAAAGCTTCATTCACGAGTTTCCCTGCACTTCTTGTTAACTAAAGGCCGTTGGTAGGTCAGCTTGGTTTACGAGTAGCCCCACGACAGCTTCATTCACGAGTTGCCTGGCGATCTGGTTCACGGGTTTCCCTGATGACTGCTTGGTTCACGAATTGCCCCATGTCAATTTGGTTCAAGAGTTGCCCGGCCCTTTTGCTTAAATAATTTTCGTTCGTCAGTCAGCTTGGTTCACGAGTTGCCCCACGACAGCTTGATTAACGAGTTGCCTGGCACTTCTGGGTACTAATGGCGTTCGTAGGTCGGCTTGGTTTACAACTTGCCCCACGACTGCTTCATTCACGAGTTGCCTGGACGTCTGGATCACGAGTTGCCCCACGTCAACTTTGTTCACGAGTTGCCCAACCCTTTAGGCTATCTTCTTGCTGTTCTTAGGTCAGCTTGAGTTACGAGTAACCCCACGACAGATTGATTGACGAGTTGTCTGGCTGCCTGGTTCACGAGTTGCCCGATGTCTGCTTGGTTCACGTATTTCCCCACGTCAACTTGGTTCATGAGTTGCCCGTCCCTTCTGGCTATCTTCTTGCCTTTCGTTGGTCAGCTTGGTTTACTAGTAGCCCCATGACAGTTTCATTCACGAGTTGCCTGGCGGTCTGGTTCACGTGTGGCCTGACATCTGCTTGGTTCACGAAATGACCCACGTCAACTTGGTTCACGAGTCGCCCGGCCCTTCTGCTTAATTAATTGCCGTTCGTAGATCAGCTTGGTTTACTAGTTGCCCCATGACAACTTCATTCACGAGTTGCCTGGCCGCCTAGATCACGAGTTGCCTGACGTCTGCTTGGTTCATGAACTTCCCCACATCAACTTGGTTCGTGAGTTGCCCAGCCCTTCTGGCTATCTTCTTGCTGTTTGTCGGTCAGCTTGGTTTACGAGTAGCCTCACGACAGATTGGTTTACGAGTTGCCTGGCCATCTGGTTCACGAGTTGACCGACGACTGCTTGGTTCACGAATTGCCCCATGTCAAGGTGGTTCACGAGTTGCCTGGCCCTTCTGCTTAACTAATTCCCATTCGTCGGTCAGCTTGGTTTACGTGTTGTCCCACGACAGCTTGATTCACGAGTTGCCTGGCACTTCTGGTTACTAATGGCCGTTTGTAGGTCGGCTTGGTTTACAAGTTGCCCCACGACTGCTTCATTCAAGAGTGGCCTGGCCGTCTGGATCACGAGTTGCCCCACGTCTGCTTGTTTCACGAATTGCCCCACGTCAACTTGGTTCACGAGTAGCCCGGCCCTTCTGCTTATTTTATTGCCGTTCGTAGATCAGCTTGGTTTACGAGTAGCCCCACGACAGATTGATTGACGAGTTGTCTGGCCGCCTGGTTCACGAGTTGCCTGACGTCTTCTTGGTTCCTGAATTTCCCCACGTCAACTTGGTTCGTGAGTTGCCCTGCCCTTCTGCTGAACTAATTGCCGTTCGTAGGTCAGCTTGGTTTACGAGTAGCTCCACGACAGCTTCATTCACGAGTTGCCTGGCGATCTGGTTCACGGGTTTCCCTGATGTCTGCTTGGTTCATGAATTGCCCCATGTCAACTTGGTTCACGAGTTGCCCGGCCCTTCTGCTTAACTAATTCCCGTTCGTCCGTCAGCTTGGTTCACGAGTTTCCCCACGACAGCTTGATTCACGAGTTGCCTGGCACTTCTGGTTACTAATGGCCGTTCGTGGGTCAGCTTGGTTTACGAGTTGCCCCATGACAGCTTCATTCACGAGTTGCCTGGCTGTCTGGTTCATGAGTTTCCCTGACGTCTGCTTGATTCACGAATTTCCCCATGTCAACTTGGTTCACGAGTTGCCTGGACTTCTGCTAACTAATTACCGTTCGTCGGTCTGCATAGTTCACGAGTTGCCCGGCCCTTCTGCTTAACTAATTGCCGTTCATAGGTCAGCTTGGTTTCCTAGAAGCCCTACGATTGCTTGATTCTCGAGTTACCTGGCCGTCCAGTTCACGAGTTGCCCACATCTGCATGGTTCGCGAATTGCCCGCCCCTTCTGGCTATCTTCTTGCCTTTCGTCGGTCAGCTTGGTTTACGAGTAGCCCCACGACAGCTTCATTAACGAGTTGCCTGACGGTCTGGTTCACGAGTTGCCTGACGTCTGCTTGGTTCACGAATTGACCCACGTCAACTTGGTGCACAAGTCGCCCGGCCCTTCTGCTGAACTAATTGCCGTTCGAAGGTCAGCTTGGTTTACGAGTAGCCCCACGACACCTTCATTCACGACTTGCCTGGCGATCTGGTTCACGAGTTTCCCTGATGACTGCTTGGTTCACGAATTGCCCCATGTCAACTTGATTCACGAGTTGCCCGGCCCTTCTGCTTAACTAATTCCTGTTCGTCGGTCAGCTTGGTTTACAAGTTGCTCCACGACAGCTTGATTCACGAGTTTCCTGGCCCTTCTGTTTATTAATGGTCGTTCGTAGGTCAGCTTGGTTTACGAGTTGCCCCACGACAGCTTCATTCACGAGTTGCCTGGCACTTCTTGTTAAATAAAGGCCGTTCGTAGGTCAAATTGGTTTACGAGTTTCCCCAGTAAAGCTTGGCTGTCAGTTTCACGAGTTGCTCGATGTCTGCTTGGTTGACGTATTTCCCCATGTCAACTTGGTTCACAAGTTGCCCGGCCCTTCTGCTTAACTAATTGCCGTTCGTAGGACAGCTTGGTTTCCTAGTTGCCCCACGACAGCTTCATTAACGAGTTGCCTGGCTGTCTGGTTCACGAGTTGCCCGATGTCTGCTTGGTTCACGAATTTCCCAACGACAGCCTGATTCACGAGTTGCCTGGCGGTCTGGTTCACGTGTTGACTGACGTCTGCTTGGATCACGAATTGACCCACGTCAACTTGGATCACGAGTCGCCCGGCATATCTGCTTAATTAATTGCCGTAGTAGATCAGCTTGGTTTACTAGTTGCCCCATGACAGCTTCATTCACGTGTTGCCTGGCCGTCTAGTTCACGAGTTGCCTGACGTCTGCTTGGTTCATGAACTTCCCCACGTCAACTTGGTTCGTGAGTTGCCCAGCCCTTCTGGCTATCTTCTTGCCGTTCGTAGGTCAGCTTGGTTTACGAGTAGCCCCACGACAGATTGATTTACGAGTTGCCTGGCCGTCTGGTTCACAAGTTGACCGACGTCTGCTTGGTTCACTAATTGCCCCATGTAAACGTGGTTCACGAGTTGCCTGGCCCTTCTGCTTAACTAATTCCCGTTCGTCGGTCAGGTTGGTTTACGTGTTGCCCCACGACAGCTTGATTCACGAGTTGCCTGGCACTTCTGGTTACTAATGGCCGTTCGTGGGTCAGCTTGGTTTACGAGTTGCCCCATGACAGCTTCATTCACGAGTTGCCTGGCTGTCTGGTTCATGAGTTTCCCTGACGTCTGCTTGATTCACGAATTTCCCCATGTCAACTTGGTTCACGAGTTGCCTGGACTTCTGCTAACTAATTACCGTTCGTCGGTCTGCATAGTTCACGAGTTGCCCGGCCCTTCTGCTTAACTAATTGCCGTTCATAGGTCAGCTTGGTTTCCTAGAAGCCCTACGATTGCTTGATTCTCGAGTTACCTGGCCGTCCAGTTCACGAGTTGCCCACATCTGCATGGTTCGCGAATTGCCCGCCCCTTCTGGCTATCTTCTTGCCTTTCGTCGGTCAGCTTGGTTTACGAGTAGCCCCACGACAGCTTCATTAACGAGTTGCCTGACGGTCTGGTTCACGAGTTGCCTGACGTCTGCTTGGTTCACGAATTGACCCACGTCAACTTGGTGCACAAGTCGCCCGGCCCTTCTGCTGAACTAATTGCCGTTCGAAGGTCAGCTTGGTTTACGAGTAGCCCCACGACACCTTCATTCACGACTTGCCTGGCGATCTGGTTCACGAGTTTCCCTGATGACTGCTTGGTTCACGAATTGCCCCATGTCAACTTGATTCACGAGTTGCCCGGCCCTTCTGCTTAACTAATTCCTGTTCGTCGGTCAGCTTGGTTTACAAGTTGCTCCACGACAGCTTGATTCACGAGTTTCCTGGCCCTTCTGTTTATTAATGGTCGTTCGTAGGTCAGCTTGGTTTACGAGTTGCCCCACGACAGCTTCATTCACGAGTTGCCTGGCACTTCTTGTTAAATAAAGGCCGTTCGTAGGTCAAATTGGTTTACGAGTTTCCCCAGTAAAGCTTGGCTGTCAGTTTCACGAGTTGCTCGATGTCTGCTTGGTTGACGTATTTCCCCATGTCAACTTGGTTCACAAGTTGCCCGGCCCTTCTGCTTAACTAATTGCCGTTCGTAGGACAGCTTGGTTTCCTAGTTGCCCCACGACAGCTTCATTAACGAGTTGCCTGGCTGTCTGGTTCACGAGTTGCCCGATGTCTGCTTGGTTCACGAATTTCCCAACGACAGCCTGATTCACGAGTTGCCTGGCGGTCTGGTTCACGTGTTGACTGACGTCTGCTTGGATCACGAATTGACCCACGTCAACTTGGATCACGAGTCGCCCGGCATATCTGCTTAATTGCCGTAGTAGATCAGCTTGGTTTACTAGTTGCCCCATGACAGCTTCATTCACGTGTTGCCTGGCCGTCTAGTTCACGAGTTGCCTGACGTCTGCTTGGTTCATGAACTTCCCCACGTCAACTTGGTTCGTGAGTTGCCCAGCCCTTCTGGCTATCTTCTTGCCGTTCGTAGGTCAGCTTGGTTTACGAGTAGCCCCACGACAGATTGATTTACGAGTTGCCTGGCCGTCTGGTTCACAAGTTGACCGACGTCTGCTTGGTTCACTAATTGCCCCATGTAAACGTGGTTCACGAGTTGCCTGGCCCTTCTGCTTAACTAATTCCCGTTCGTCGGTCAGGTTGGTTTACGTGTTGCCCCACGACAGCTTGATTCACGAGTTGCCTGACACTTCTGGTTACTAATGGCCATGCATAGGTCGGCTTGGTTTACAAGTTACCCCACGACTGCTTCATTCACGAGTTCCCTGGCTGTCTGGATCACGAGTTTCCCCACATCTGCTTGGTTCATGAATTGCCCCACGTCAACTTTATTCACAAGTTGCCCAACCCTTCTGGCTACCTTCTTGCCGTTCTTAGGTAATCTTGGTTTAAGAGTAAACCCACAACAGATTGATTGACGAGTTGTCTGGCTGCCTGGTTCATGAGCTGCCCGACGTCTGGTTGGTTCTCGAATTTCCCCACGTCCACTTGGTTCACGATTTGCCCGGCCCTTCGCCTGAACTAATTGCCATTTGTAGGTCAGCTTGGTTTACGAGTTGCCCCACGACAGCTTCATTCCCGAGTTCCTTGGCACTTCTTTTACTAAAGGCCGTTCGTAGGTCAGCTTGGTTTACGAGTTGCCCCAGTAAAGCTTGATTCACGAGTTGCCAGACTGTCAGGTTCGCGAGATGCCCGATTTCTGCTTGGTTCACGAATTGCCCCATGTCAACATGGTTTACGAGTCGCCTGGACCGTCTGCTTAACTAATTCCCATTTGTCAGTCAGCTTGGTTTACGTGTTGCCCCACGACAGCTTGATTCATGAGTTGCCTGGCACTACTGGTTACTAATGGCCTTTCGTAGGTCGGCTTGGTTTACAAGTTGCCCCACGACCGCTTCATTCACGAGTTGCCTGGCCTTCTGGATCACGAGTTTCCCCACGTCTGCTTGGTTCACGAATAGCCCCATGTCAACTTTGTTCACGAGTTGCCCGTCACTTCTGGCTATCTTCTTGCCTTTCATCGGTCAGCTTGGTTTACGAGTAGCCCCACGACAGCTTCATTCACGAGTTGCCTGGCTGTCTGGTTCATGAGTTTCCCTGACGTCTGCTTGATTCACGAATTTCCCCATGTCAACTTGGTTCACGAGTTGCCTGGACTTCTGCTAACTAATTACCGTTCGTCGGTCTGCATAGTTCACGAGTTGCCCGGCCCTTCTGCTTAACTAATTGCCGTTCATAGGTCAGCTTGGTTTCCTAGAAGCCCTACGATTGCTTGATTCTCGAGTTACCTGGCCGTCCAGTTCACGAGTTGCCCACATCTGCATGGTTCGCGAATTGCCCGCCCCTTCTGGCTATCTTCTTGCCTTTCGTCGGTCAGCTTGGTTTACGAGTAGCCCCACGACAGCTTCATTAACGAGTTGCCTGACGGTCTGGTTCACGAGTTGCCTGACGTCTGCTTGGTTCACGAATTGACCCACGTCAACTTGGTGCACAAGTCGCCCGGCCCTTCTGCTGAACTAATTGCCGTTCGAAGGTCAGCTTGGTTTACGAGTAGCCCCACGACACCTTCATTCACGACTTGCCTGGCGATCTGGTTCACGAGTTTCCCTGATGACTGCTTGGTTCACGAATTGCCCCATGTCAACTTGATTCACGAGTTGCCCGGCCCTTCTGCTTAACTAATTCCTGTTCGTCGGTCAGCTTGGTTTACAAGTTGCTCCACGACAGCTTGATTCACGAGTTTCCTGGCCCTTCTGTTTATTAATGGTCGTTCGTAGGTCAGCTTGGTTTACGAGTTGCCCCACGACAGCTTCATTCACGAGTTGCCTGGCACTTCTTGTTAAATAAAGGCCGTTCGTCGGTCAAATTGGTTTACGAGTTTCCCCAGTAAAGCTTGGCTGTCAGTTTCACGAGTTGCTCGATGTCTGCTTGGTTGACGTATTTCCCCATGTCAACTTGGTTCACAAGTTGCCCGGCCCTTCTGCTTAACTAATTGCCGTTCGTAGGACAGCTTGGTTTCCTAGTTGCCCCACGACAGCTTCATTAACGAGTTGCCTGGCTGTCTGGTTCACGAGTTGCCCGATGTCTGCTTGGTTCACGAATTTCCCAACGACAGCCTGATTCACGAGTTGCCTGGCGGTCTGGTTCACGTGTTGACTGACGTCTGCTTGGATCACGAATTGACCCACGTCAACTTGGATCACGAGTCGCCCGGCATATCTGCTTAATTAATTGCCGTAGTAGATCAGCTTGGTTTACTAGTTGCCCCATGACAGCTTCATTCACGTGTTGCCTGGCCGTCTAGTTCACGAGTTGCCTGACGTCTGCTTGGTTCATGAACTTCCCCACGTCAACTTGGTTCGTGAGTTGCCCAGCCCTTCTGGCTATCTTCTTGCCGTTCGTAGGTCAGCTTGGTTTACGAGTAGCCCCACGACAGATTGATTTACGAGTTGCCTGGCCGTCTGGTTCACAAGTTGACCGACGTCTGCTTGGTTCACTAATTGCCCCATGTAAACGTGGTTCACGAGTTGCCTGGCCCTTCTGCTTAACTAATTCCCGTTCGTCGGTCAGGTTGGTTTACGTGTTGCCCCACGACAGCTTGATTCACGAGTTGCCTGGCACTTCTGGTTACTAATGGCCGTTCGTGGGTCAGCTTGGTTTACGAGTTGCCCCATGACAGCTTCATTCACGAGTTGCCTGGCTGTCTGGTTCATGAGTTTCCCTGACGTCTGCTTGATTCACGAATTTCCCCATGTCAACTTGGTTCACGAGTTGCCTGGACTTCTGCTAACTAATTACCGTTCGTCGGTCTGCATAGTTCACGAGTTGCCCGGCCCTTCTGCTTAACTAATTGCCGTTCATAGGTCAGCTTGGTTTCCTAGAAGCCCTACGATTGCTTGATTCTCGAGTTACCTGGCCGTCCAGTTCACGAGTTGCCCACATCTGCATGGTTCGCGAATTGCCCGCCCCTTCTGGCTATCTTCTTGCCTTTCGTCGGTCAGCTTGGTTTACGAGTAGCCCCACGACAGCTTCATTAACGAGTTGCCTGACGGTCTGGTTCACGAGTTGCCTGACGTCTGCTTGGTTCACGAATTGACCCACGTCAACTTGGTGCACAAGTCGCCCGGCCCTTCTGCTGAACTAATTGCCGTTCGAAGGTCAGCTTGGTTTACGAGTAGCCCCACGACACCTTCATTCACGACTTGCCTGGCGATCTGGTTCACGAGTTTCCCTGATGACTGCTTGGTTCACGAATTGCCCCATGTCAACTTGATTCACGAGTTGCCCGGCCCTTCTGCTTAACTAATTCCTGTTCGTCGGTCAGCTTGGTTTACAAGTTGCTCCACGACAGCTTGATTCACGAGTTTCCTGGCCCTTCTGTTTATTAATGGTCGTTCGTAGGTCAGCTTGGTTTACGAGTTGCCCCACGACAGCTTCATTCACGAGTTGCCTGGCACTTCTTGTTAAATAAAGGCCGTTCGTAGGTCAAATTGGTTTACGAGTTTCCCCAGTAAAGCTTGGCTGTCAGTTTCACGAGTTGCTCGATGTCTGCTTGGTTGACGTATTTCCCCATGTCAACTTGGTTCACAAGTTGCCCGGCCCTTCTGCTTAACTAATTGCCGTTCGTAGGACAGCTTGGTTTCCTAGTTGCCCCACGACAGCTTCATTAACGAGTTGCCTGGCTGTCTGGTTCACGAGTTGCCCGATGTCTGCTTGGTTCACGAATTTCCCAACGACAGCCTGATTCACGAGTTGCCTGGCGGTCTGGTTCACGTGTTGACTGACGTCTGCTTGGATCACGAATTGACCCACGTCAACTTGGATCACGAGTCGCCCGGCATATCTGCTTAATTGCCGTAGTAGATCAGCTTGGTTTACTAGTTGCCCCATGACAGCTTCATTCACGTGTTGCCTGGCCGTCTAGTTCACGAGTTGCCTGACGTCTGCTTGGTTCATGAACTTCCCCACGTCAACTTGGTTCGTGAGTTGCCCAGCCCTTCTGGCTATCTTCTTGCCGTTCGTAGGTCAGCTTGGTTTACGAGTAGCCCCACGACAGATTGATTTACGAGTTGCCTGGCCGTCTGGTTCACAAGTTGACCGACGTCTGCTTGGTTCACTAATTGCCCCATGTAAACGTGGTTCACGAGTTGCCTGGCCCTTCTGCTTAACTAATTCCCGTTCGTCGGTCAGGTTGGTTTACGTGTTGCCCCACGACAGCTTGATTCACGAGTTGCCTGACACTTCTGGTTACTAATGGCCATGCATAGGTCGGCTTGGTTTACAAGTTACCCCACGACTGCTTCATTCACGAGTTCCCTGGCTGTCTGGATCACGAGTTTCCCCACATCTGCTTGGTTCATGAATTGCCCCACGTCAACTTTATTCACAAGTTGCCCAACCCTTCTGGCTACCTTCTTGCCGTTCTTAGGTAATCTTGGTTTAAGAGTAAACCCACAACAGATTGATTGACGAGTTGTCTGGCTGCCTGGTTCATGAGCTGCCCGACGTCTGGTTGGTTCTCGAATTTCCCCACGTCCACTTGGTTCACGATTTGCCCGGCCCTTCGCCTGAACTAATTGCCATTTGTAGGTCAGCTTGGTTTACGAGTTGCCCCACGACAGCTTCATTCCCGAGTTCCTTGGCACTTCTTTTACTAAAGGCCGTTCGTAGGTCAGCTTGGTTTACGAGTTGCCCCAGTAAAGCTTGATTCACGAGTTGCCAGACTGTCAGGTTCGCGAGATGCCCGATTTCTGCTTGGTTCACGAATTGCCCCATGTCAACATGGTTTACGAGTCGCCTGGACCGTCTGCTTAACTAATTCCCATTTGTCAGTCAGCTTGGTTTACGTGTTGCCCCACGACAGCTTGATTCATGAGTTGCCTGGCACTACTGGTTACTAATGGCCTTTCGTAGGTCGGCTTGGTTTACAAGTTGCCCCACGACCGCTTCATTCACGAGTTGCCTGGCCTTCTGGATCACGAGTTTCCCCACGTCTGCTTGGTTCACGAATAGCCCCATGTCAACTTTGTTCACGAGTTGCCCGTCACTTCTGGCTATCTTCTTGCCTTTCATCGGTCAGCTTGGTTTACGAGTAGCCCCACGACAGCTTCATTCACGAGTTGCCTGGCTGTCTGGTTCATGAGTTTCCCTGACGTCTGCTTGATTCACGAATTTCCCCATGTCAACTTGGTTCACGAGTTGCCTGGACTTCTGCTAACTAATTACCGTTCGTCGGTCTGCATAGTTCACGAGTTGCCCGGCCCTTCTGCTTAACTAATTGCCGTTCATAGGTCAGCTTGGTTTCCTAGAAGCCCTACGATTGCTTGATTCTCGAGTTACCTGGCCGTCCAGTTCACGAGTTGCCCACATCTGCATGGTTCGCGAATTGCCCGCCCCTTCTGGCTATCTTCTTGCCTTTCGTCGGTCAGCTTGGTTTACGAGTAGCCCCACGACAGCTTCATTAACGAGTTGCCTGACGGTCTGGTTCACGAGTTGCCTGACGTCTGCTTGGTTCACGAATTGACCCACGTCAACTTGGTGCACAAGTCGCCCGGCCCTTCTGCTGAACTAATTGCCGTTCGAAGGTCAGCTTGGTTTACGAGTAGCCCCACGACACCTTCATTCACGACTTGCCTGGCGATCTGGTTCACGAGTTTCCCTGATGACTGCTTGGTTCACGAATTGCCCCATGTCAACTTGATTCACGAGTTGCCCGGCCCTTCTGCTTAACTAATTCCTGTTCGTCGGTCAGCTTGGTTTACAAGTTGCTCCACGACAGCTTGATTCACGAGTTTCCTGGCCCTTCTGTTTATTAATGGTCGTTCGTAGGTCAGCTTGGTTTACGAGTTGCCCCACGACAGCTTCATTCACGAGTTGCCTGGCACTTCTTGTTAAATAAAGGCCGTTCGTCGGTCAAATTGGTTTACGAGTTTCCCCAGTAAAGCTTGGCTGTCAGTTTCACGAGTTGCTCGATGTCTGCTTGGTTGACGTATTTCCCCATGTCAACTTGGTTCACAAGTTGCCCGGCCCTTCTGCTTAACTAATTGCCGTTCGTAGGACAGCTTGGTTTCCTAGTTGCCCCACGACAGCTTCATTAACGAGTTGCCTGGCTGTCTGGTTCACGAGTTGCCCGATGTCTGCTTGGTTCACGAATTTCCCAACGACAGCCTGATTCACGAGTTGCCTGGCGGTCTGGTTCACGTGTTGACTGACGTCTGCTTGGATCACGAATTGACCCACGTCAACTTGGATCACGAGTCGCCCGGCATATCTGCTTAATTAATTGCCGTAGTAGATCAGCTTGGTTTACTAGTTGCCCCATGACAGCTTCATTCACGTGTTGCCTGGCCGTCTAGTTCACGAGTTGCCTGACGTCTGCTTGGTTCATGAACTTCCCCACGTCAACTTGGTTCGTGAGTTGCCCAGCCCTTCTGGCTATCTTCTTGCCGTTCGTAGGTCAGCTTGGTTTACGAGTAGCCCCACGACAGATTGATTTACGAGTTGCCTGGCCGTCTGGTTCACAAGTTGACCGACGTCTGCTTGGTTCACTAATTGCCCCATGTAAACGTGGTTCACGAGTTGCCTGGCCCTTCTGCTTTACTAATTCCCGTTCGTCGGTCAGGTTGGTTTACGTGTTGCCCCACGACAGCTTGATTCACGAGTTCCCTGACACTTCTGGATCACGAGTTTCCCCACATCTGCTTGGTTCATGAATTGCCCCACATCAACTTTATTCACAAGTTGCCCAACCCTTCTGGCTACTTTCTTGCCGTTCTTAGGTAATCTTGGTTTACGAGTAAACCCACAACAGATTGATTGACGAGTTGTCTGGCTGCCTGGTTCACGAGCTTCCCGACGTCTGGTTGGTTCTCGAATTTCCCCACGTCCACTTGGTTCACGAGTTGCCCGGCCCTTCTGCTGAACTAATTGCCGTTTGTAGGTCAGCTTGGTTTACGAGTGGCCCCACGACAGCCTGATTCACGAGTTGCCTGGCTGTCTGATTCACGAGTTGCCCGATGTCTGCTTCGTTTACGAGTTGCCCCACGACAGCTTGATTCACGAGTTGCCTGGCACTTCGGGTTACTAATGGCAGTTCGTAGGTCAGGTTGGTTTACGAGTTGCCCCACGACAGCTTCATTCACGACTTGCCTGCACTTCTTGTTAACTAAAGGCCATTCGTAGGTCAGCTTGGTTTACGAGTTTCCCCACGACAGCTTCATTCACTAGTTACCTGGCACTTCTTGTTAATTAAAGGCCGTTCGTAGGTCAGCTTTGTTTACGAGTTGCCCCAGTAAAGCTTGATTCACGAGTTACCAGGCTGTCAGGTTCGCGAGATGCCCGACGTCTGCTTGGTTCACGAATTGCCCCATGTCAACTTGGTTCACGAGTTGCCCGGCCCTTCTGCTTAACTAATTCCCGTTCGACGTTCAGTTTGGTTTACGAGTTGTCCCAAGACAGCTTGATTCATGAGTTGCCTGGCACTTCTGGTTACTAATGGCCGTTCGTTGGTCAGCTTGGTTTACGAGTTGCCCCACGACAGCTTCATTCCCGAGTTCCTTGGCACTTCTTTTAACTAAAGGCCGTTCGTAGGTCAGCTTGGTTTACGAGTTGCCCCAGTAAAGCTTGATTCACGAGTTGCCAGACTGTCAGGTTCGCGAGATGCCCGATTTCTGCTTGGTTCACGAATTGCCCCTCGTCAACTTGGTTGATGTGTTGCCTGTCCCTTCTGGCTATCTTCTTGCCTTTCGTCGGTCAGCTTGGTTTACGAGTAGCCCCACGACAGATTGATTTACTAGGTTCCTGGCTGTCTGGTTCATGAGTTGACCGACGTCTGCTTGGTTCACGAATTGCCCCATGTCAACATGGTTTACGAGTCGCCTGGACCGTCTGCTTAACTAATTCCCATTTGTCAGTCAGCTTGGTTTACGTGTTGCCCCACGACAGCTTGATTCATGAGTTGCCTGGCACTACTGGTTACTAATGGCCCTTCGTAGGTCGGCTTGGTTTACAAGTTGCCCCACGACTGCTTCATTCACGAGTTGCCTGGCCTTCTGGATCAGGAGTTGCCCCACGTCTGCTTGGTTCACGAATTGCCCCATGTCAACTTTGTTCACGAGTTGCCCGTCACTTCTGGCTATCTTCTTGCCTTTCATCGGTCAGCTTGGTTTACGAGTAGCCCCACGACAGCTTCATTCACGAGTTGCCAGGCAGTCTGGTTCACGAGTTGCCTGACGTCTGCTTGGTTCACGAATTGACCCACGTCAACTTGGTGCACGAGTCGCCCGGCCCTTCTGCTGAACTAATTGCCGTTCGAAGGTCAGCTTGGTTTACGAGTAGCCCCACGACACCTTCATTCACGACTTGCCTGGCGATCTGGTTCACGAGTTTCCCTGATGACTGCTTGGTTCACGAATTGCCCTATGTCAACTTGGTTCATGAGTTGCCCGGCCCTTCTGCTTAACTAATTCCTGTTCGTCGGTCAGCTTGGTTTACAAGTTGCTCCACGACAGCTTGATTCACGAGTTTCCTGGCCCTTCTGTTTATTAATGGTCGTTCGTAGGTCAGCTTGGTTTACGAGTTGCCCCACGACAGCTTCAATCACGAGTTGCCTGGCACTTCTTGTTAACTAAAGGCCGTTGGTAGGTCAGCTTGGTTTACGAGTTGCCCCACAACAGCCTGATTCACGAGTTGCCTGGCTATCTGGTTCACGAGTTGCCCGATGTCTGCTTGATTCACGAATTGCCCCACGTCAACTTGAATCATGAGTTGCCCAGCCCTTCTGCTTAACTAATTGCTGTTCGTAGGACAGCTTGGTTTCCTAGTTGCCCCACGACAGCCTGATTCACGAGTTGCCCGGCCCTTCTGCTTAACTAATTCCTGTTCGTCGGTCAGCTTGGTTTACAAGTTGCTCCACGACAGCTTGATTCACGAGTTTCCTGGCCCTTCTGTTTATTAATGGTCGTTCGTAGGTCAGCTTGGTTTACGAGTTGCCCCACGACAGCTTCATTCACGAGTTGCCTGGCACTTCTTGTTAAATAAAGGCCGTTCGTAGGTCAAATTGGTTTACGAGTTTCCCCAGTAAAGCTTGGCTGTCAGTTTCACGAGTTGCTCGATGTCTGCTTGGTTGACGTATTTCCCCATGTCAACTTGGTTCACAAGTTGCCCGGCCCTTCTGCTTAACTAATTGCCGTTCGTAGGACAGCTTGGTTTCCTAGTTGCCCCACGACAGCTTCATTAACGAGTTGCCTGGCTGTCTGGTTCACGAGTTGCCCGATGTCTGCTTGGTTCACGAATTTCCCAACGACAGCCTGATTCACGAGTTGCCTGGCGGTCTGGTTCACGTGTTGACTGACGTCTGCTTGGATCACGAATTGACCCACGTCAACTTGGATCACGAGTCGCCCGGCATATCTGCTTAATTGCCGTAGTAGATCAGCTTGGTTTACTAGTTGCCCCATGACAGCTTCATTCACGTGTTGCCTGGCCGTCTAGTTCACGAGTTGCCTGACGTCTGCTTGGTTCATGAACTTCCCCACGTCAACTTGGTTCGTGAGTTGCCCAGCCCTTCTGGCTATCTTCTTGCCGTTCGTAGGTCAGCTTGGTTTACGAGTAGCCCCACGACAGATTGATTTACGAGTTGCCTGGCCGTCTGGTTCACAAGTTGACCGACGTCTGCTTGGTTCACTAATTGCCCCATGTAAACGTGGTTCACGAGTTGCCTGGCCCTTCTGCTTAACTAATTCCCGTTCGTCGGTCAGGTTGGTTTACGTGTTGCCCCACGACAGCTTGATTCACGAGTTGCCTGACACTTCTGGTTACTAATGGCCATGCATAGGTCGGCTTGGTTTACAAGTTACCCCACGACTGCTTCATTCACGAGTTCCCTGGCTGTCTGGATCACGAGTTTCCCCACATCTGCTTGGTTCATGAATTGCCCCACGTCAACTTTATTCACAAGTTGCCCAACCCTTCTGGCTACCTTCTTGCCGTTCTTAGGTAATCTTGGTTTAAGAGTAAACCCACAACAGATTGATTGACGAGTTGTCTGGCTGCCTGGTTCATGAGCTGCCCGACGTCTGGTTGGTTCTCGAATTTCCCCACGTCCACTTGGTTCACGATTTGCCCGGCCCTTCGCCTGAACTAATTGCCATTTGTAGGTCAGCTTGGTTTACGAGTTGCCCCACGACAGCTTCATTCCCGAGTTCCTTGGCACTTCTTTTACTAAAGGCCGTTCGTAGGTCAGCTTGGTTTACGAGTTGCCCCAGTAAAGCTTGATTCACGAGTTGCCAGACTGTCAGGTTCGCGAGATGCCCGATTTCTGCTTGGTTCACGAATTGCCCCATGTCAACATGGTTTACGAGTCGCCTGGACCGTCTGCTTAACTAATTCCCATTTGTCAGTCAGCTTGGTTTACGTGTTGCCCCACGACAGCTTGATTCATGAGTTGCCTGGCACTACTGGTTACTAATGGCCTTTCGTAGGTCGGCTTGGTTTACAAGTTGCCCCACGACCGCTTCATTCACGAGTTGCCTGGCCTTCTGGATCACGAGTTTCCCCACGTCTGCTTGGTTCACGAATAGCCCCATGTCAACTTTGTTCACGAGTTGCCCGTCACTTCTGGCTATCTTCTTGCCTTTCATCGGTCAGCTTGGTTTACGAGTAGCCCCACGACAGCTTCATTCACGAGTTGCCTGGCTGTCTGGTTCATGAGTTTCCCTGACGTCTGCTTGATTCACGAATTTCCCCATGTCAACTTGGTTCACGAGTTGCCTGGACTTCTGCTAACTAATTACCGTTCGTCGGTCTGCATAGTTCACGAGTTGCCCGGCCCTTCTGCTTAACTAATTGCCGTTCATAGGTCAGCTTGGTTTCCTAGAAGCCCTACGATTGCTTGATTCTCGAGTTACCTGGCCGTCCAGTTCACGAGTTGCCCACATCTGCATGGTTCGCGAATTGCCCGCCCCTTCTGGCTATCTTCTTGCCTTTCGTCGGTCAGCTTGGTTTACGAGTAGCCCCACGACAGCTTCATTAACGAGTTGCCTGACGGTCTGGTTCACGAGTTGCCTGACGTCTGCTTGGTTCACGAATTGACCCACGTCAACTTGGTGCACAAGTCGCCCGGCCCTTCTGCTGAACTAATTGCCGTTCGAAGGTCAGCTTGGTTTACGAGTAGCCCCACGACACCTTCATTCACGACTTGCCTGGCGATCTGGTTCACGAGTTTCCCTGATGACTGCTTGGTTCACGAATTGCCCCATGTCAACTTGATTCACGAGTTGCCCGGCCCTTCTGCTTAACTAATTCCTGTTCGTCGGTCAGCTTGGTTTACAAGTTGCTCCACGACAGCTTGATTCACGAGTTTCCTGGCCCTTCTGTTTATTAATGGTCGTTCGTAGGTCAGCTTGGTTTACGAGTTGCCCCACGACAGCTTCATTCACGAGTTGCCTGGCACTTCTTGTTAAAT
This sequence comes from Narcine bancroftii, assembly GCF_036971445.1. Taxonomy (NCBI): domain Eukaryota; kingdom Metazoa; phylum Chordata; class Chondrichthyes; order Torpediniformes; family Narcinidae; genus Narcine; species Narcine bancroftii. The sequence continues at coordinate 38,745,525 of NC_091482.1, forward strand.
AAAGGCCGTTCGTCGGTCAAATTGGTTTACGAGTTTCCCCAGTAAAGCTTGGCTGTCAGTTTCACGAGTTGCTCGATGTCTGCTTGGTTGACGTATTTCCCCATGTCAACTTGGTTCACAAGTTGCCCGGCCCTTCTGCTTAACTAATTGCCGTTCGTAGGACAGCTTGGTTTCCTAGTTGCCCCACGACAGCTTCATTAACGAGTTGCCTGGCTGTCTGGTTCACGAGTTGCCCGATGTCTGCTTGGTTCACGAATTTCCCAACGACAGCCTGATTCACGAGTTGCCTGGCGGTCTGGTTCACGTGTTGACTGACGTCTGCTTGGATCACGAATTGACCCACGTCAACTTGGATCACGAGTCGCCCGGCATATCTGCTTAATTAATTGCCGTAGTAGATCAGCTTGGTTTACTAGTTGCCCCATGACAGCTTCATTCACGTGTTGCCTGGCCGTCTAGTTCACGAGTTGCCTGACGTCTGCTTGGTTCATGAACTTCCCCACGTCAACTTGGTTCGTGAGTTGCCCAGCCCTTCTGGCTATCTTCTTGCCGTTCGTAGGTCAGCTTGGTTTACGAGTAGCCCCACGACAGATTGATTTACGAGTTGCCTGGCCGTCTGGTTCACAAGTTGACCGACGTCTGCTTGGTTCACTAATTGCCCCATGTAAACGTGGTTCACGAGTTGCCTGGCCCTTCTGCTTTACTAATTCCCGTTCGTCGGTCAGGTTGGTTTACGTGTTGCCCCACGACAGCTTGATTCACGAGTTCCCTGACACTTCTGGATCACGAGTTTCCCCACATCTGCTTGGTTCATGAATTGCCCCACATCAACTTTATTCACAAGTTGCCCAACCCTTCTGGCTACTTTCTTGCCGTTCTTAGGTAATCTTGGTTTACGAGTAAACCCACAACAGATTGATTGACGAGTTGTCTGGCTGCCTGGTTCACGAGCTTCCCGACGTCTGGTTGGTTCTCGAATTTCCCCACGTCCACTTGGTTCACGAGTTGCCCGGCCCTTCTGCTGAACTAATTGCCGTTTGTAGGTCAGCTTGGTTTACGAGTGGCCCCACGACAGCCTGATTCACGAGTTGCCTGGCTGTCTGATTCACGAGTTGCCCGATGTCTGCTTCGTTTACGAGTTGCCCCACGACAGCTTGATTCACGAGTTGCCTGGCACTTCGGGTTACTAATGGCAGTTCGTAGGTCAGGTTGGTTTACGAGTTGCCCCACGACAGCTTCATTCACGACTTGCCTGCACTTCTTGTTAACTAAAGGCCATTCGTAGGTCAGCTTGGTTTACGAGTTTCCCCACGACAGCTTCATTCACTAGTTACCTGGCACTTCTTGTTAATTAAAGGCCGTTCGTAGGTCAGCTTTGTTTACGAGTTGCCCCAGTAAAGCTTGATTCACGAGTTACCAGGCTGTCAGGTTCGCGAGATGCCCGACGTCTGCTTGGTTCACGAATTGCCCCATGTCAACTTGGTTCACGAGTTGCCCGGCCCTTCTGCTTAACTAATTCCCGTTCGACGTTCAGTTTGGTTTACGAGTTGTCCCAAGACAGCTTGATTCATGAGTTGCCTGGCACTTCTGGTTACTAATGGCCGTTCGTTGGTCAGCTTGGTTTACGAGTTGCCCCACGACAGCTTCATTCCCGAGTTCCTTGGCACTTCTTTTAACTAAAGGCCGTTCGTAGGTCAGCTTGGTTTACGAGTTGCCCCAGTAAAGCTTGATTCACGAGTTGCCAGACTGTCAGGTTCGCGAGATGCCCGATTTCTGCTTGGTTCACGAATTGCCCCTCGTCAACTTGGTTGATGTGTTGCCTGTCCCTTCTGGCTATCTTCTTGCCTTTCGTCGGTCAGCTTGGTTTACGAGTAGCCCCACGACAGATTGATTTACTAGGTTCCTGGCTGTCTGGTTCATGAGTTGACCGACGTCTGCTTGGTTCACGAATTGCCCCATGTCAACATGGTTTACGAGTCGCCTGGACCGTCTGCTTAACTAATTCCCATTTGTCAGTCAGCTTGGTTTACGTGTTGCCCCACGACAGCTTGATTCATGAGTTGCCTGGCACTACTGGTTACTAATGGCCCTTCGTAGGTCGGCTTGGTTTACAAGTTGCCCCACGACTGCTTCATTCACGAGTTGCCTGGCCTTCTGGATCAGGAGTTGCCCCACGTCTGCTTGGTTCACGAATTGCCCCATGTCAACTTTGTTCACGAGTTGCCCGTCACTTCTGGCTATCTTCTTGCCTTTCATCGGTCAGCTTGGTTTACGAGTAGCCCCACGACAGCTTCATTCACGAGTTGCCAGGCAGTCTGGTTCACGAGTTGCCTGACGTCTGCTTGGTTCACGAATTGACCCACGTCAACTTGGTGCACGAGTCGCCCGGCCCTTCTGCTGAACTAATTGCCGTTCGAAGGTCAGCTTGGTTTACGAGTAGCCCCACGACACCTTCATTCACGACTTGCCTGGCGATCTGGTTCACGAGTTTCCCTGATGACTGCTTGGTTCACGAATTGCCCTATGTCAACTTGGTTCATGAGTTGCCCGGCCCTTCTGCTTAACTAATTCCTGTTCGTCGGTCAGCTTGGTTTACAAGTTGCTCCACGACAGCTTGATTCACGAGTTTCCTGGCCCTTCTGTTTATTAATGGTCGTTCGTAGGTCAGCTTGGTTTACGAGTTGCCCCACGACAGCTTCAATCACGAGTTGCCTGGCACTTCTTGTTAACTAAAGGCCGTTGGTAGGTCAGCTTGGTTTACGAGTTGCCCCACAACAGCCTGATTCACGAGTTGCCTGGCTATCTGGTTCACGAGTTGCCCGATGTCTGCTTGATTCACGAATTGCCCCACGTCAACTTGAATCATGAGTTGCCCAGCCCTTCTGCTTAACTAATTGCTGTTCGTAGGACAGCTTGGTTTCCTAGTTGCCCCACGACAGCCTGATTCACGAGTTGCCTGGCTGTCTGGTTGACGAGTTGCCTGATGTCTGCTTGGTTCACGAATTGCCCCACGTCAACTTGGTTCATGAGTTGCCTGTCCCTTCTGGCTATCTTCTTGCCTTTCGTGGGTCAGCTTGGTTTACGAGTAGCCCCACGACAGCTTCATTCACGAGTTGCCTGGTGGTCTGGTTCACGCGATGCCTGACGTCTGCTTGGTTCACGAATTGACCCACGACAAATTGGTGCACGAGTCGCCCAGCCCTTCTGCTTAATTAATTGCCGTTCGTAGATCAGCTTGGTTTACTCGTTGCCCCTTGACAGCTTGATTCACGAGTTGCCTGGCACTTCGGGTTACTAATGGCCGTTCGTAGGTCAGCTTGGTTCACGACTTGCCTGCACTTCTTGTTAACTAAAGGCCGTTCGTAGGTCAGCTTGGTTTACGAGCAGCCCCACGACAGCTTCATTAACGAGTTGCCTGGCGGTCTGGTTCACGAGTTGCCTGACGTCTGCTTGGTTCACGAATTGACCCACGTCAACTTGGTGCACGAGTCGCCCAGCCCTTCTGCTTAATTAATTGCCGTTCGTAGATCAGCTTGGTTTACTAGTTGCCCCTTGACAGCTTCATTCACGAGTTGCCTGGCCGTCTAGTTCACGAGTTGCCCGACGTCTGCTTGGTTCATGAACTGACCCACGTCAACTTAGTTCCTGCGTTGCCCGGCCCTTCTGGCTCTCTCCTTGCCGTTCGTAGGCCAGCTTGGTTTACGAGTAGCACCACGACAGATTGATTTATGAGTTGCCTGGCCGTCTGTTTCACGATTTGCCCGACGTCTGCTTGGTTCATGAATTGCCCCATGTCAACGTGGTTCACGAGTTGCCTGGCCCTTCTCCTTAACTAATTGCCTTTCGTAGGACAACTTGGTTTACGAGTAGCCCCACGACAACTTCTTTCACGAGTTGTCTGGCCGTCTGGATCACGAGTTGCCCGACGTCTGCTTGGTTCACAAATTTCCCCATGTCAACTTGGTTCACGAGTTGCCCGGCCCTTCTGCTTAACTAATTCCCGTTTGTCGGTCAGCTTGGTTTACGCGTTGCCCAATGTCAACTTGGTTGACAAGTTGCCCGGCCCTTCTGCTTCACTAAGAGCCGTTCAAAGGTCAGCTTGGTTCACGAGTTGCCCGGAATGGTGATTGTCGAAGAGACCAGAGATCCGATGTGGTCGGGTTCACGGCGGGTGTCTGACCAGGTTGCTCCCTTTTCGGTAGGACCTCCGGAGCCCGAGCTGCCGATCGACAACTTGCAATTTTTGCACGGAGTGTTTGGCGGACTCTCCGGATATTTCAGGGGCCGTGTTTTGAACTCGGTGACAGTTGGTCAGGGGCCGACCGCGACAGCTTCGGGGGAGCTGCGGTGTCTGCCCTCTCCCCGCCGGTAGGGCAGAGAGTCACCCTCGCCTCCAGTGGAGGCTTGGCACTCTGCTGAACGATTTGCCCTCCGCCGGGTTGAGATTCTGGGTTGCCCGGAAGTCAGATGGGGTCGGATCCGCAGCGTGTGGCCGACCAGGTCGCTCCCTTTACGGCAGGACCTCCGGATCCCGAGCCGCCAATCGGCAGTATGGTTGCAAAGCTGAAACTTAAAGGAATTGACGGAAGGGCACCACCAGGAGTGGAGCCTGCGGCTTAATTTGACTGAACACGGGAAACCTCTCCTGTCCCGGACACAGAAAGGATTGACAGATTGATAGCTCTTTCTCGATTCTGTGGGTGGTGGTGCATGTCCGTTCTTAGTTGGTGGAGCGATTTGTCTGGTTAATTCCGATAACGAACGAGACTTCCACATGCTAAATAGTTACGCGACCCCGGAGCTGTCGGCGTTCAACTTCTTAGAGGGAGAAGTGCCGTTAGCCACACGAGATTGAGCAATAACAGGTCTGTGATGCTCTTAGATGCCCGGGGCTGCACGCGCGCTACACTGACTTTCATAGGAAGGGTGTTCGCACGGAGCTGCACGCCTCGTACAAAGAGGCGCGGGAACACCCTATCCGGTGACACCAGCCACGATCTTGAGGGACAATTTACTTCAATGTCACGAAGATAACGTCTGTCCAGGTTAGCCGTCAGTGCAGATTTCCAGGCGGTCTTCACCTCTGCCCTGGAGGCCACGGGGGTGCCCATGACCAGCCCGGGTCGGCTGAACCACAGGGGATCTGAGCAAACCCCGGAAGGCCCACCATGGCGCGAAGCACTGGATTGGTGGAGGAGAGCAACCGCTTCATCCGCGCGGTCTTCTGGACGGGAATTGAGGCCAGGAATGACATAATCCCCAATCCACCGTCCCGAATCCCAGCGTGGAAAAAAGTGGTCGAGGTGTCCTTAGGGTGTTGCAGCCAGACACGGACAGTGGCCCAAACTTGCTTGTTCAAGCCCTTCACGGTGTTCTGATGGGCCCGACCAAGGACTAGACTGCACCAGCTTGGTCAAAAGGTGCGTGCGGAGGATCGTCAGCCTTTGGTGAGGCTTCAGGGGGTCTCTTGTGATGTTGTCCAATGCCCTCTCTAAAACCAACCGATGATTCACATGCCGACGCCCCCGCCAGTCGAATTCCACTCCGAGATACTTGAAGGTATCAGTTGGGCCAAGGATCTAATATTACCCTCTCGAACACGGAGTCCACAATCATCAAGTACTGTCCACTTTTCCTTGCGGTTCCCCCGGATGATGACAGCAGAGGACTTGGACATGTTGATGCTCATACCGGCCATGGCAAGAGCATCACTGACAAGTCCAAGCTTCCGCTCCAACATCCAGGGGGTCTTGGCAAAAATGATCAGATCGTCCGCATAGGCTATTACGTCCAGTGTTTGGTCCTCGAAGGGGATCCCTGCAGAAGGATCCGCCAAAGCTACCACCTTATCAACCGCCATGATAAATAATAACAGTGATAGTGGATCACCCTGACGAACTCCTCGACCAGGTGAGATGGAACTGTCCCCCAACAGCGCAGTCAACCCCGTATAAATTGATCTTAAATACCGCGTTAGCGGTGGGGGTGCACCAAACGCCCGGGCCGAATGGATGATTGTATCCCCGAGTCGAATGCCTTAGATACATCAATCGAGGCCAACGCCGTATCCAGTGAGCGCTCCCTTGCTCTCCTCAACATGCAATCCAGTAAATTCACCGCCTCGAAGGTGCCGTCGCACTGGAGAAATCCAAATTGGTGGGAAGATAGATGTAATCCTTGAGCCCATCGAAAAGGCAGGATGCGATAGAACGCCCTTAAAAGAATGGAAGAGATGTTAATCGGACATAGTTCCGAGGGGGAAGTAACCTTGCCAGAATGTTTGGATACCAGGGTTATTCGGGAGGTCTTCAGGGAGGAGGGGAGTTCCCCAATACATAAAAAGATGTTATACAGACCAGCCAAAAACGAAGTGTCCATCCGGCGCAACTGCGCATAAGTGACCCAATCTGGGCCGGCTGCTGAGCCCGACATCCCCCTCAATGCCGAGGAGACATCAGTTGGTTCAATTAGGCTCAGCAGACCCCAGTTGACCAGACAGACCCTCCGAATTGGCCGGGTATCAGAAACTCCAACAGCGCCAAGGATCCCCTTCCAGTAGTCAATGGCACCCAGAGGTAGATCTTGATTGCGCAGATGCACAGACCTCCAGGCGCCAGAGATCATTGTCTGGGCAGCATCCTTGCGCTGGGTGTGATAAAGTTTCTGCACCTGGGTGTACTGGGCACGGCATTATGACTTTTTCCTACGGCCGATCAACGAATCCAGATATGGACCACGGGCGACCATAGGCCTCCATTTGATGGGAAAATGGAGATGCAAGTGCTCCTCCAGGTGCTGTCCAGCCTCTTCAATCGAGATATTCCCCGATCTCAGAGACTCGACAAGCGACCAGAGCTCTCCAGCCCCATAATGCTCTTCATAGCAATCCTGGAACTGGAGAGCAGCTACGCACAACAGAGTACCCAACAACCTGATTCTCGTCTTCACTAAGGCTTCATTCCGCGGTAGCCTCTTCTGGTCCCATCTCCATGGAGGCTGCCCCAACAGCAGGTCCCGAGTCACGAACAGGGAGTGACGGCGGCGACCATCTGAGAAGCTGGAGGCGAGATCGAATAGCACCAGCAGTCCTCCCCTGGTGGAAGGCTTCCAACTTTTTGCTGAGCCCAGCGAGGCCCAGCTCAGATGTCCAATGTTCGTCAGCCTCCTGTCGTAGGACGAGCTCCTCCTGCTCCGTCCAGCGGATACGGTGATTAGGTAGCTCTTCTAACCTCTTGATATTATGCTCAGCCGGATGTTTCTTCTGCATATGTTGACCAAGACCAGCCTTGGAACGAAAAGCCCCTTGGCAGACCCCACACTGAAACAAGCCTACCACGCCTTCCCTGGGAACATGGGTACGCCAATGGTTAGTCATGCCCGAGCGCGAACGAAAGGTACGACCACACTCCGAACACGTGAAACCTGTCTGCCTCTCAGGTCGAGAGTTAGACCCTGGGACGTAGGCCCCAGAGTTTTGTTCTATTGTCCTTTTCATAACTCTATATCTAACCCAACATTGGGAGTCAGCCCACATCAGGTGGTGGCCTGGATCTGAGCTCAGAGAGTCATAGTTACTCCCGCCATTTACCCGCACTTCATTGAATTTCTTCACTTTGACATTCAGAGGACTGGGCAGAAATCACATCGCGTCAAAGCCGCACGTCAGTCTTCGCGATGCTTTGTTTTAATTAAACAGTCAGATTCCCCTGGTCCACACCAGTTCTAAGTTAGCTGCTAGGCATCGGCCGAGGCCTCCTGCCCGGGCGGGGGCCGATAGGCACCGCAGCTGGGGCGATCCACAGGAAGGGCCCGGCGCACGTCCAGAGTCGCCACCCCTCCAGAGAGGGGGTTGGCGCCTCGTCCAGCTGCGGCACGCGGCCAGCCCCGCTTCGCACCCCAGCCCGACCAACCCAGCCCTTAGAGCGAATCTTTTTTTTATTTTTTATTTTTCACACTATAGATCACATTATTGAAGATATACACATTTCTCCTTTCAAATATATACAGTGTCGTTTTCTCCCCCCTCCCTCCTCCCCTCCCCCCCCACCTCCCCCTCCATCCATTGAAAACTCTGAGTCCAAGATACATCAAACCCATCAAACAATGTTGTCACTTAACATTAACGAACAAAAACTTCCACTGAGTCAATTCTTTCCATTCTCTTTACCTTTTGTCATTTTAGGTGATAGATGTCCCCGTAGGTTTTCTCTATTATATTCCATGTACGGCTCCCATATTTGTTCAAATAATGTTATATTATTTCTTAAACTATATGTTATTTTTTCTAATGGAATACATTTATTCATTTCTATATAACATTGCTGTATTTTCAAATTATCTTCTAATTTCCAGTTTGACATAATACATTTTTTTGCTACAGCTAGGGCTATCTTAACAAATCTTTTTTGTACACCCTCCAAATCAAGTCCAATTCTTTATTTTTTATGTTACTTAGGAGGAAGATCTCTGGGTTTTTTGGTATATTGGTTTCTGTAATTTTATTTAATATCTGGTTTGGATCTTCCCAAAATTTTTTCACCTTTTCACAAGTCCAGATTGCATGAATTGTTGTTCCTATTTCTTTTTTACAACGAAAACATCTGTCAGATACTGTTGGATCCCATTTATTTAACTTTTGAGGAGTGATATATAACCTATGTATCCAATTATATTGTATCATACGTAATCTCGTATTTATTGTATTTCTCATAGTTCCTAAACATAACCTCTCCCATGTTTCCTTTTTTATCTTTATGTTTAGATCTTGTTTCCACTTTTGTTTAGTTTTATCATTTATTTCCTCATTCTCCTTTTCTTGTAATTTGATATACATGTTTGTTATAAATTTTTGAATTATCATTGTGTCTGTAATCAGATATTCAAAATTGCTTCCTTCTGGTAACTTCAGACTACTTCCCAATTTATCCTTTAAATAGGATTTCAATTGGTAATATGCCAGCACTGTATCTTGAGTTATATTATATTTATCCTTCATTTGTTCAAAGGATAATAATTTATTCCCCGAAAAACAATTTTCTATTCTTTTAATCCTTTTTTTCTCCCATTCTCTAAAAGACAGGTTATCTCCCATAAAAGGGATTAGCTGATTTTGCGTCAGTATTAGTTTTGATAATTGGTAGTTTGTTTTATTTCTTTCTACATGAATCTTCTTCCAAATATTAAGCAAATGGTGCAATACTGGAGAATTCCTATGTTTTACCAATTTTTCATCCCATTTATATAATATATGTTCAGGTATCTTCTCCCCTATTTTGTCTAGCTCTAATCTAGTCCAATCTGGCTTTTCTTTTGTTTGGTAAAAATCTGATAGATATCTTAATTGTGCGGCTCTATAATAATTTTTAAAATTTGGCAGTTGTAAGCCTCCTTGTCTATACCATTCTGTTAATTTATCTCGTGCTATACTCGGTTTCCCCCCCTTTCCATAAAACTTTCCTTATTATTTTCTTTAACTCCTTAAAGAATTTTTCTGTCAAGTGTATTGGCAGTGCCTGAAATAGGTATTGTATCCTTGGAAAAATGTTCATTTTAATACAGTTTATCCTTCCTATTAGTGTTAATGGTAAGTCTTTCCAATGCTTTAAATCTTCCTGTATTTTTTTCATTAGTGGATAATAATTAAGTTTATATAGATGGCTGAGGTTTTTATTTATTTGTATACCTGGGTATATCGTATTGTTTGCATTTGCCATCTAAACGGTGATTCTTTCTTGAATTTTGAGAAATCCGCATTATTCATTGGCATTGCTTCACTTTTATTTGCATTAATCTTGTATCCCGACACTTCTCCATACTCCTTCAATTTCTTATGTAATTCTTTTATTGATGTTTCTGGTTCCGTTCGGTATACTATAACATCATCTGCAAATAAACTGATTTTGTATTCCTTGCCTTTTATTTTTATCCCTTTTATTTTATTTTCTGTTCTTATCAGTTCTGCAAGTGGTTCTATGGCTAACGCGAACAATAAGGGTGATAGTGGGCATCCCTGTCTTGTTGATGTGCTTAAGTTAAAATGTTTTGATACATATCCATTTACTGTCACTCTTGCCAATGGCCCCTTATATAATGCTTTAATCCAATTAATATATTTCTCTGGTAAACTAAAATTTTGTAGTACCTTGAATAAATAATTCCATTCTTCTCTGTCGAAGGCCTTCTCTGCGTCTAAAGCAACCGCTACTGTTGGAGTTTTATTTCCTTCTACTGCATGAATTAAGTTAATAAACTTACAAATATTATCTGTTGTTCGTCTTTTTTTTATGAATCCAGTTTGGTCTAAACTTACTATTTTTGGTACATAATCAGCTAATCTGTTTGCTAATAATTTAGCTATCATCTTGTAATCTGTGTTAAGTAGAGATATTGGTCAATATGATACTGGTGCAAGTGGATCTTTCCCTGCCTTTGGTATTACTGTAATTATTGCTGTTTTGCACGAATCTGGTAAGCTTTGTGTTTTATCAATTTGGTTGATTACTTCTAGGAGGGGAGGAATTAATAAATCTTTAAATGTTTTATAGAATTCTATTGGGAGACCATCCTCTCCTGGTGTTTTATTATTCGGCAGATTTTTTATTGTCACTTGTATTTCTACTATTTCAAATGGTTCTATTAATTTATTTTGTTCCTCTGTTTGTAATTTCAGTAGTTCAATTCATCTATTTTGCCTTCTTTCCCTTCGTTTTCAGTTTGGTATAATTGTTCGTAGAATTCTCTGAAATTTTCATTAATTTCCGTTGAATTATATGTGATCTGTTTGTCTTTTTTCCTTGATGCCAATACCATTCTTTTAGTTTGTTCTGTCTTAAGCTGCCACGCTAGAATTTTGTGCGTTTTTTCTCCTAGTTCGTAATATTTCTGCTGTCTTCATATTTTTCTCCACCTTATGTTTGAAATGTTTCATATTTTATTTTTTTATCTACCAATTCCCTTCTTTTAGTAGTGTCTTCCTTCCTTGCTAATTCTTTCTCTATATCTGCTATTTCCTTTTCCAACTGTTCTGTTTCCTGATTGTAATTCTTCTTCATCTTAGTTACGTAACTTATTATTTGCTCTCTGATGAACGCTTTCATTGCATCCCATAATATAAACTTATCCTTCACTGATTCCGTATTTATTTCAAAATACATTTTAATTTGTCTTTCTATGAATTCTCTAAAATCCTGTCTTTTAAGTAGCATGGGGTTTATATCTATACATTTTTGGAGGGATATCCTCTAACTCTATTGTCAATATCAAGGGTGAATGGTCCGATAATATTCTAGCTTTATATTCTGTTTTCCTAACTCTATCTTGTATACAAGCTGATAACAGAAATAAATCTATTCTTGAATATGTTTTATGTCTATCCGAATAATATGAATATTCCTTTTCCTTTGGGCGTTGTTTCCTCCATATATCCAAAAGTTGCATTTCTTGCATCGATTTAATTATAAATTTGGTTACTTTATTCTTTCTGTTAATTTTTTTACCGGTTTTATCTATGTTTGAATCCAAATTGAGATTGAAATCCCCTCCTATTAATATATTCCCTTGCGTATCTGCTACCTTCAGAAAAATATCCTGCATAAATTTTTGATCTTCTTCATTAGGCGAATATATATTAAGTAAATTCCAAAACTCCGAATATATCTGACATTTTGTCATTACATATCTTCCTGCTGGATCTATTATTTCCTCTTCTATTTTAATTGGTACATTTTTACTGATTAATATAGCCACTCCTCTAGCTTTTGAGTTATATGACGCTGCCGTTACATGTCCTATCCAATCTCTCTTTAATTTCTTGTGCTCCACTTCAGTTAAGTGTGTTTCTTGCACAAATGCAATATCATTTTTTTCTTTTTTCAGTAAATTTAGCAGTTTCTTCCTTTTGATTTGGTTATGTATTCCATTAATATTTAAAGTCATATAGTTTAATGTAGCCATTTTATACTTTGTTTATCTTTCCCTTCTGTTTCCTCATCATCACCTTTCCTTCTCATCCATTTCTGCTTTCTTTCTTTGAACAGTTTATAAGACAACATTTTTAACACATCAAACATTCCCCTTATTCTCCTATCTAATATTTCTTTAACCCCATTGTCCCCTCCCCTTCCTGAGTTGTCCATTATCCCTTGTCGGGAAACCACATCTCCCCTCTCCATTTGGATTTGCGAATTCACTCGCAAGCGTCAACTGATTTTGCAGTGACCGTAATTTCCCCCTACCCAGCCCCCCCAGAAAAGATTTCAATTTTTATATACAAAGGTCACTCTCTAAATTCCCTCTTTACTCCTCTCTTCCCCTTTTTTTCCCTCATTAATTCTTCTCTATACACTATATATTTTCTTTTAGATGCACATAAACTTATGTAATATATGTATTATATATGTATATAGTCCTATACACACGTCTTTTTAGTTCGCAGTCTTTTGTACTCTCGTTACACGTCTTCATCTCTCAGTCTATTTTGTAATTTTCTGCAAATTTTCGTGCTTCCTCTGGATCCGAGAATAGTCTGTTTTGCTGTCCTGGAATAAATATTTTCAATACCGCTGGATGCTTTAGTATAAATTTATACCCTTTCTTCCATAAAATCGCCTTTGCTGTATTGAACTCCTTTCTCTTCTTCAGGAGTTCAAAACTTATATCTGGATAAATAAAATTTTTTTGCCCTTTGTACTCCAGTGGCTGGTTGTCCTCTCTTACTTTCTCCATTGTTTTCTCCAGTACCCCTTTCTGGGTGATCGTCGGCCCTGCTTGTTCCATTGTATCACACCCCAGGGCGCACCTTTGTCTCGTCATTGTCATCCAGTGGGTTAGTACTTGGGCAGTGTACCATTAGACAGTATTGGGGTGGGGAGGGTTTGGGTCAGGGATTGGGATGGTGATGGGAGGGTAGGGAGAGGAAGAAGAGGGAAGTGGAAAAGATGTAGAGAAAAGAGAGAGGAGAGAGAAGAGGGGGGATTTGTTTATATTGTGGTGAGTATTGGTTGTTTGTCTTGGGCCTGATTTCCTCGGTTCTCTCCTGTGGACCTGTGGATCTGCCTCTTCCCGGATGTTTGCTGGTGTATGGTGTTTGGTACCCCGGCTATTGGAAGAGGGCTTCGCCAGGGTGGTGCTGATGTTGTGTGTGATACTTGGTGTCTAGGACTATAGTGGGGTGGATGGTGTAGTGTTCAAGGGTCCCTAGTTTAGTACCCAGTTAGTTGGGATTCAGTATTTTAACCCTTTACAGTGGGCTCTAGTGTACATGTGGCTAATCTCGATTAATTTGATCACCTCACTTGTCTACCCAAGTTTCATTTAACCCATTTGGTTTTGTGGTTCCTAGTAGTTCCATCCACCTTCGTTCTGCTATCTTGCTTTGTGGAGTTGTCCAGTTCAGGTCTGTTTGTAAGCCTAGGATTTCTAGTGACTCCACTCAATGTTGCTTACTGGCCTATGTTGGTCCTTGGCTCTAATGTTGCTCAGGTGCCCATTAAGGTGGGTTCGTAGATTATTCCCTGTTTCTCCTATGTATAGGATGCGGCATCTCCTGCATCTGATTGCATAGACTAGGTTCTTTTGCTCACAAGTGATCCTTTGTTCTATCTGGGCCCACTTGTTGGTCTTTTTATTTTGTATGTTTCTATGTGTCTTCAAATATTTGCAGGCCCCACATTGGCTCTGACCGCAGTTTGGGGCAGTGTGTAGTTTTGTGCTTACCAGGAGGTCTTTCAAATTTCTGGCCCTCTTGAAGGCTGATACAATTTTGTATTGGCTGAGGGAGTTTAAATTTTGTTTGAGTGGCTCAAATTTAGTTTTTACTGCTGTGTGTACCTTGAGGGCTATCTGGCTGTAGCCTGTTATGAGGGGGAGTTTGAGGGTCATCTCATCCCTCGGCCTAGGGTCCCTGAGTCCCTTCAAGAAGTGTGATTTGATGTGTCTGGGTCTGCGTCTAGTATACCTTCTCTGTCTCAGGGTAGTGAAGAGGATGGTTGTGGCTTGGTTAAAGTCCTCCTTTTTTCTGCAGATACGGTGGAAGCGGGTTAGCTGGGACTTGACAATCCCTCTGAAGGTGTGTTTTGGGTGGTGGCCTGTAGATGTGTGTGTGTGTGTCTGTAGTCTTGAAGTAGACTTTGGTGGCCAGTTTCTGTCCCTCCTGCTCCAGTGGTTGTTTGAAGACTGTGGTGTCTTGAAAGTCAATTTTCTGTGTGTCTGTGATTGCCTTTACTCTGATAGAGGGATGATGGCAGTTTGAAATATCTCTAAACTCTGTCAGTTCCCTCTCCATGTGTGTCCACACTCCCCAAATGTCATCCAAGTATCTGTAGTATTGCATTGGTAGTTGTAGTTTGGGGCACCTCTCAAATGCTGTTTCCTCCCACTCTGCCATGTATATGTTGGCATAGGCAGGGGCAAAACTTTCCCCATGGCTGTCCTCTTTATTTAGAGGTAGAATTTGTCATTGAATTCAAAGTCGTTCTTGGTCAGTCCCAGCAGGAGTAGCTGGACCAGGGCATCGTCCAGTCTGTCTGGGTCCAGGTATTTCTCTAAGATGTCCCTGACCGCCTGTATGCCTCTGTCTGTTTCTATGTTTGTGTATAGGCTCTCAATGTCCATAGTAAAGAGGATAGCTCCCTCCGGGACTGTTAGTGAGTTCACTATTTGTGTGAAGTGGTATGTGTCCTTAATGTAACTGAGATGTTTCTGTGCTAGGGGATTCAGGAAGGAGTCGATGTATTCTGCTATCTGATAGGATTCACTGCCACAGTCTGATACAATGGGTCTGCCCGGCAGAATCAGACCCCGTATTGTCCATGTATTTGGGTTCTTGTGTATTTTGGGTAGGATGTAGAACTTTCTTTCTCGTGGTTGTGTTCCTTTAAGGTACTCTAGTTGTTTTTTGGTGATGCGTTTGGCCTTGTGTAGGCCTTGTAGGATTTCACCAATCTCCTCTTGTGTCTGTCTGAAGATGGGCTCTGTCAGTTTGGTGTAGTGTTCTGTGTTGTTGAGTTGTCTGTGTGCTTCCAGCAAGTATTGCTGTCTGTCCATGATGACAATGCTACTGCCCTTGTCTGCTGGTTTTATGACTATTTCCTTGTTCTTCCTCAACTCTGTCAGGGCCTGTCTCTCTTTCCTAGTCAGGTTAGATCCCTCCTTCTGCATGTCTATCTGCCGTATGGCCTCTGTTTCTAATATAAACTCCAGGATGGCCCCCAGGATTTTTTCTGCTTTGGGTTCCCACCTCGAGGGTGGGCAGAAGGGTGTCCTGGTGGACTCTGAGTCACTAAAGTGGTGTATTAATTTAATTTTCCTACAGAATTGCCTCATGTCTGCTTGGATCTGTTATTTTTGAATTTTGGCTGTGGGGACGAAGGTGAGACCCTTGTTCAATACCCTCTCCTGAGTTTTACTGGGGAAGAATGTCTGTGAAAGGTTCACAGTGGTTCTTCCTAGTTTAGGTGTGTACCGCTCTGGGCTTGTGGTCTCATTTAGTTTAAAGACGTCATCCACTCTATGAGCATCACCTGGGTCATTTGCTCCGTCCAGGTGGATATTGTCCGGGCCTACCTTGAACTGGTGAACTGGGATTGCTGGGAGATGCTGTCTGGTTTCAATTAACTCATTTAGCCCTTCCATAGTAGCCCATTCTCTCTCTGGGAGTGCCTGGCTAAAGTTAATTATGGGCACCCAGACCCTGGCATTTGGGAATTTAATGCTAGCTTGGTTAAGCAGTCCATGGAGCTGCTTAATGGATGAATTTAGCTCCTGGATAGCTGTCCAATTGCGTGTAGTTGTTAGGGCACTGTTTAATTTGGGAAATATTAGAGTCTCCAATAATCAGTACCGGTTTGGAGTTGGGACAGCATTTGGGCAGGCAGCAGTGTGTGGGTCATGGTTAGTGGTCAAGCAAGGATTAGGGTTCAGGTGAGGGTCAGGATTCTTGGGAACGTGGTATTAAAATATTCGCAGATGACATAATTTTGGATCGGGGTTTAGAAAGTAGCAGAGCAGCGACTTTGCTGTAATTCATCCCTTGAGCCACTCTTTTGTCGGCACTCCGAGCTCTCTCCTACAGGGTTGGCCGAGCTCCTCACTCAGTGCACCAAAGGGCACGCGGGCGCCTCCAAACATAACCCCGTGGGGACAGGAAGGGCGTTGCACTGCACTCGTTCCGCTTTTCTCAGCACGGAGAAAAGCAGGTTCGTTCGTGAGGTGTACCCCGCCTTTCTTCTTCGGCGGGGCCAGTGAGGTTTACTGTGGGCGGCTGCACCTTCAGATGCGCCTCATCCGGCTGGAAAATGAGCGTTGCAGTTCCTCGGTCCATTCTCGTTCGGTCAGGCAGCCCAGCCAAGCTACTTTGACCTTCGGGATCCTGCCCCTTTTCCGAAGCCCGTTAGTTCATGAGTTGGCGGACCGCAGTTGCAGCGCCACGTCACCTTAGGTGCGGCACTGGGCGCGTGGGCACTTCCCACTTCGGCCGCCTCCCATCACGCCTGCCTTACGGGTTCATGAATTGCTCAGGTCGGAGACTGGGCTTAGTGGGGTCAGGAGAGAAAGAAAGCTGATGATCTCCAGCCAGAGGGACATCACTTGGTTCATGAGTTGCGAGAAAATACTTGGGAGAACAGTTCAAACGTCGGGCGCAGATGTGGTTAACGAGTTGCCCACGCAAGTCCATGCAGGTAAAAATGGCCAGGTGAGGCCAGGATCACAAGCCTCTGGGCGGCAGGACCTCCGCGCAGTCCACCGCCGACGTCCGATTTACATTTCTGCTAATGGGCACTCCCGGTTGTGGTTCACGAGTTGCTGACGGAAGCCCCGATGAGTGTCTGATTTGCGGTGTTTAGCCAGGCTTTGATGCATTGTCTGTGGTCAACCTTGAGGCAAAAAGTGCATTTTCTGCACAGGGGTTTGGCGGAGTGCCCGGAGATTTTCGGGAACACGCTTTTCAGAGACACTTCGAGGTTTTGGAGGTGTGATGGGCACTCCTTGCAAAGACTGAGATGCCTTGGTGGAGGTTGGCAATGAAGGCAGGCAAATGGCTCAGGACCACAGAATGGCAAAGTATTGACGAAAATGTTAAATTCTGGATGGTGCAATGTCTGAAGTACCCCCTTGACGGAGATTGGCAAGGTGTTGGGGAAGTTGGTGTGAAGTAGTCGAGAAGGCAGCAAGTGGCAGAGGCGCTGCCTATCGCTGCACGGATGCCTGTCTTTGAGCTTGAAAGATCTATGAGTTGGAGCCTGTACCCTGTCATCAGCCGTCTCCCGCAGCCACAGTGGTGAGAGAGAGGGCTGTTGCATTTCCTACTTTGGCTCCATGCACACTCTCTCTCCCCCCCTCCCCCACCCCATGTCTGGTTCATGAAATGCACGGGTAGGATGGGGTGGGGGGGGGAGGGATTGGGGAGAAAGGGAATCGGGTTCAGTCCACAAATCCGCAGTGGCGGAGACGGATGCCTTGCGCGTCTAATGCTGCAATGCAAACAAACCCGGAGAAACAAACAGGAGAACCGGAAAGAGATCTCTTCTTTATGAAGGGCAGGGTACCCTGGAATGGGTTCGGCCCGAGAGAGGGGCCAATGCCTTGGAAAGCATCGTGCCTCCCGTGGCTTTCATTTGGCTCCCGCTGGCCCATGAAAATCCAGGGGAGATGACGCAAGTCTCGCCCAGGCCATACCTATATCCACAGCTGGTCTCCAAGGTGAACAGCCTCTGGCATAACATAACATAACAATTACAGCACTGAAACAGGCCATTAGGCCCTTCTAGTCCGCACCGAACCAAACACCCCTTTCTAGTCCCACCTCCCTGCACAATGCCCATAACCCTCCATCTTCTTCTCATCCATATACCTGTCCAACCTTTTCTTAAATAATACAATTGACTCCGCCGCCACTATTTCTCCCGGAAGATCATTCCACACGGCTACCACTCTCTGAGTAAAGAAATTCCCCCTCATGTTACCTCTAAACCTCTGCCCCTTAATTCTTAACTCATGTCCTCTTGTTTTAATCTTTCCTCCTCTTAACGGAAATAGTCTATCCACATCCATTCTGTCTATCCCTTTCATAATCTTAAATACTTCTATCAAATCCCCTCTCAACCTTCTACGCTCCAAAGAATAAAGACCCAATCTGTCCAATCTCTCCCCATACTCCAGATGCTTAAACCCAGGCAACATTCTGGTAAACCTTCTCTGCACTCCCTCCACTCTGTTTATATCCTTCCTATATTTAGGCGACCAGAACTGCACACAGAACTCCAAATTAGGTCGCACCAACGTCTTATACAATCTCAACATTACCTCCCAACTCCTATATTCCATGCAATGATTGATAAAGGCCAGCATACTAAAAGCCTTCTTCACCACCCTATTCACGTGAGTTTCTACCTTCAGGGAACGATGTACCGTTACTCCTAAATCTTTCTGCTCTTCTGCATTCCTCAATGCTCTCCCATTTACCACGTATGTCCTATTCTGATTCTTCTTACCAAAATGAAGCACCTCACACTTATCAGCATTAAATTCCATCTGCCATTTTTCAGCCCACTTTTCTAAGCAGCCCAAATCCCTCTGCAATCCTGGAAAACCTTCTTCATTATCCACTATTCCACCTATCTTAGTATCGTCTGCATATTTACTAATCCAATTCACCACCCCATCATCTAGATCATTAATGTATATAACGAACAACAATGGGCCCAATACACATCCTTGAGGCTCACCACTGGTCACCGACCTCCAACCTGACAGACAATTATCCACTACCACCCCTTTCAGCCAATGTTCTCCCTTTCAGCCAATGTTCAATCCATTTGACTATCTTAAAATTTATACCTAAAGACTGCACCTTCCTAACTAACCTTCCTAACTAACCTTCCTAACTAACCTTCCTAACTAACCTTCCTAACTAACCTTCCTAACTAACCTTCCTAACTAACCTTCCTAACTAACCTTCCTAACTAACCTTCCTAACTAACCTTCCTAACTAACCTTCCTAACTAACCTTCCTAACTAACCTTCCTAACTAACCTTCCTAACTAACCTTCCTAACTAACCTTCCTAACTAACCTTCCTAACTAACCTTCCTAACTAACCTTCCTAACTAACCTTCCTAACTAACCTTCCTAACTAACCTTCCTAACTAACCTTCCTAACTAACCTTCCTAACTAACCTTCCTAACTAACCTTCCTAACTAACCTTCCTAACTAACCTTCCTAACTAACCTTCCTAACTAACCTTCCTAACTAACCTTCCTAACTAACCTTCCTAACTAACCTTCCTAACTAACCTTCCTAACTAACCTTCCTAACTAACCTTCCTAACTAACCTTCCTAACTAACCTTCCTAACTAACCTTCCTAACTAACCTTCCTAACTAACTAACCTTACAATGTAGGTAAGGGAAGTTGGCAAGTCAGATCCATAACTTCGGGATAATGATTGGCTCCAAGGGCTGGGTCAGTTGGGCTGGGGTGCGAATCAGGGCTGGGCGTGTGCCGCGGCTGGACGAGGAGCCAGCCTCCCTCTCCAGAGGGGCGGCACAGTGGTGACTCTGGAAATGCGCCGGGCCCTTCCTGTGGATTGTCCCAGCTGTGGTGCCTGTTGGCCCCCGCACGGGCGGGTGGCCTCGGCCCATGCCTTGCAGCTGACTTCGAAATGGTGCAGACCAGGGGAATCTGACTGTTTAATTAAAACAAAGCATCGCGAAGGCTGACGTGTGGCTTTGACGTGATGTGATTTCTGCTCAGTGCTTTGAATGTCAAAGCGATGAAATTCAACAAAGCGGTGGGAGTAACTATGAGTTGGCTGTGGTTTCACTAGATAGTAGGTAGGAACAGTGGGAATCTCATTCATCTATCATGTGTGTCACTAATTAAATGTTATTAGCCAAATGTCTCATCATCGTGGAGCCTGATCTTATTGTCAGTGTTGGTCAAGCTGCAGTAGTAATGAACATGGCTGTCCCCATACAAGAATGAATGTCGGTATCCAGGGAGGAGAAGATCCACAAATATGTGGAGCCCTCAACTGAACTTGCCATCCTTCAATTCTTGCTGAACATCGGCTGGGAGGTCAATCAGGTGAGGCATGAGCCAATCATAATTGGGTACCATGGGTTTTTAGCTCCACGCTCCTCATCTGTTTTCTAAATCAGCATGTTGAGGAACTGACGAGAGAACGATCCATTCTCGACTGGGTATTGAGTAACGGAGAAGGGTTAATTAGCAATCTTGTTGTGAGGAACCCCTTGGGCAAGAGTGACCACAATATGGTGGAATTCGTCATTAGGATGGAATGTGGACAAAGTTGATACGGATACAAAGGTTTTGAACTTGAAAAGGGGTAACTTTGATGATATGAGATGTAAATTAGCTAAAATAGATTGACAAATGGTACTTAAAGGACTAATGGTAGAAATGCAATGGCAGTTATTTAAGGATAGCTTGGAGCAAGTGCAGAAAACATACATCTCAGTTTGTAAATCGATGAGGGTAGAGCATCCGTGGCTAACAAGGGAGATACGAGAGAGTGTCAAATCCAAAGAAGGACCTTACAAATTAGCCAAAAAGAATAATCTCTGATGATTGGGAGAAATTCAGAGTTCTGCAGAGGAGAACAAAAGGATTAATTAGGAAAGGTAAAAGGGATTATGAGAGGAAGCTGGCAGGGAACATAAAAATGACTGTAAAAGCTTTTATAGATACGTTAGCACTCCGAGTCTCTCCCCTACAGGGTTGGCTGCTCTCTTCGGTTGGTGAATCTTGACTGCAGGCGAGTGCACCTTCGGACACGCCTCATTCAGCTGGAAAATGAGCTCAGTCATTTCTCGTTCGGTCGGGCATCCTGGCCAAGCTGCTTGACCTTTGGGATTCCATCCCTTTTTCAGAAGCTCATTGGTTCAGGAGTTGTACAAGTCAGTGGGCCGCAGTTGCAGCGCCATGCCGCCTTAGGGCACAGGGCACATACCACTTCAGCCGCCTCACATCATGCTTGCCTTCCTGGTTCATGAGTTGCACTCTGTTCAGAGGGTGGGCTTGTGGGGTGGGGAAAAAAGCAGACGAAAGAAGAAACTTCCAGCCAGAGGGACAGCACTTGGCTCATGAGTTGCAAGAAAATACTTGGGTTAACGGTTCAAATGTCAGGTGCAGATGTGGTTAACGAGTTGCCCACAGAAGACCATGGAGGTAAGAACATTCGGGTGAGGCAGGGATCACTAACCTCTGTCCATTGACCCAATTGCATTTTTGGTACGGGCACTCCGTACGAGTTGCCGATGGAAGCTCCAATGAGGGTCCGAGTTGCGGCGTCTTCAGTTGACCTACCGCAGGCCGTCCCACTGAAGTGAAAATTGCATTTTCTGCACAGGGGGATTGGCGGAATGTCCGGAGATTTTCGGGAACACGCTTTTTAGATGCACTTAGAGGTTTTGGAGGCGTGATGGCCACTCCTTGCAAAAACTGAGATGCCTTGAGGTAAGCTGGCAAAGAAGGCAGGCAAATGGCTCAGGATAACAGAATGGCGAGGTTTTTGAGGGAAAATGTTAAAATTGTGGACTTGGTGTGAGGAAGAAGGCCAAATCACTGAGGTCCACAGAATGGCGAGGTTACTGAAAAAAAAAAGTTAAATTCTGGATAGTGCAATGTCTGAATTACCCCCTTGACAGAGATTGGCAAGGTTTTGGGGAAGTTGGTGTGAGGTAGACGAGAAAGAAGCAAGTGTCAGAGGCGCTGGCTATCACTGCCGGACGCATGAGAAGATAAAAATAAATTAGGACATCATGAAGCAAGATTATAGCTTTTAGAAGCATTAAACAGAAAAGAAGGAGAATTAAAAAAAGAAAACCACGGATGAACATAAGAATAATGAAAATAAAACAGTGAACGACGTAATTAATGCTTTTCTATATAAAGAAGATAATGAAGGTTTCCAGCGGGAACGAACAGACCTCAACAATTACGAGAACCAATGCTGAGTGTCCCTCCACTGTACAGTGATAATACACGGAGTGTGATCTCTGGCACAGAACAACTGTATCCATCACTGAAAGAGAGTGATTGTGAAGTTGGACGAAAACTGATACGAATTGGTCGCCTCGTCCAAACCCTCTGCCTGATGAAATTTCAGGAAACATTCTACAAGTATCATACCCTTTTACATCTTCTACCACAAGACAACGCAAGACCTCATCCTCTAACTGGAAAGATGGTTAACTATAGTCCAGATAAGGGAGAAATGTATCCTACGATTGCAATGCCTAATCCAGGAGGAGGCAATCCTGTATATGTATTCAGACCACGGACAGTTAAGGATGTTAAAAAAGCTACTGAAGGAATTGTCCATCCAAAAGAAAATTTTAACCGATGGCAATGAGATTTTAATAACAAGTCACTGCCGAGTTGGAACAAGCCATAAGATCAACTTTGGGATCTGACTGATGAAATTGGCCTATATGAAGATGAAAGTAAAGGATCCTTCCATTTGTTTGGAATAACTATAATTAACACAGTTTTAAACTACTCAGGTACATCACAAAAATCTTCCATTTGGTCTAACAATCCCATAAATATCAGAATTAATAACTCTAAATTCTTTACAAAACTTCAGAAACCATCCTCATTATTAATAACTCTAAATTCTTTACAAAACTTCAGAGAGAAACCATCCTCATTATTTGGTAAAGACATCAATATATCATATATATCTGTAACTGTAAAAAGATTTGTTAATTAAGCCTTCTCTTCAATATTTGATTGTGGCAAAGTAATTTGTGACAGATGTTCATCTATTTTATATCTATCTTTCATCCGATTAGTAAAAATTCTCAAAAATTCATATAAACATTATTAATGGCTTGTGTTTTATAAGATGACCCGAATCTTCTTTTATAGCTGTAATTGTTCTCGATAATTATTCAGTCTTCAATTGCCATGCTAAAACTTTATGTGCTCCATCTCCCAACACAATATTTTTGTCGGGTTTGCCTTGAATCTTTCTCCATTTTCTATGTTTGTATTGTATTAAGTTTCAATGTTTTGTAATCCAAAATTCTTCATTTCTCATCATTTACTTGAATTTTTTCAATTTTTTTTCCATCTGTATCATTTCATTTTCCAAATGAAAAACTTCAGGCAATTATTCTTTTTTTAACCTTAACCGTATAAAATATTATTGGTCCTCTTAAATAAGCCTTCAAAGAATCCCAAACCACAAACCTCCTGGTTACAGAATGTTCATTAAGATCTTAAAAATTTATCTGTGGTCTTATAAATTCACAAAAATCTTGCCTTTTTAACAATGCAGCATTAAACCTCCATCTATAACCTATATTTTGTTCTCCTTCCAATTCAATTTGGCATAACTAATGGTGAATGATCAGACAACATCCTTGCTTGATATTGAATATTTTGAACTCTTGCAGATGAGAAGATTAAAAAACATATAAAATGAATAATCTCCAACATCAGGATATATTCTCCTCCAACTCTCTACAAGTTTCATTTCATTCACAATATGCTTCACAACTTTAACTATCTTATTTTTAACCCTGATTCCTCCTAATTTGTGCAATGTCGAATCAAAAGGTAAAATTAAAGTCTCCTCCCATAATTATTTCCCCCTTTGCATTAGCTAACTGCACAAAACATCCCATATAAATTTTCCATCAACTATATTCAGTGCATATATATTCAAACTCCAATATTCATAATAAATTTTACAATTTAGCATCACATATCACTCCACTTTAATCAATAATTATATCCAATATTTTAAATGCTAAATTTTTATTTATTAATATCGCTACTCCTCTAGCTTTAGAATTAAATGAAGATAACAATACCCTTCCTACCCATTCTCTCTTTAATTTCACATGTTCTATTTCCATTAGAGTTTCTTGTAAAAAAAAAAGCTATATCTACATTAGTTTTTTTTTAAATATGTACCTCAATAGGCTTTTTCTCTATTGGATTCTGAATTCTGTTAACATTAATACTAATAAAAGACAATTTCCCTACCATTTCACACCAAAATTAAAGCATTTGTTCATCCAGCATCCCCCTTTCTCTCCCCACAACCCTCTCTATGTAATATACTATAGCACTTAAAAAGAGAAAAAAACAAGAAGAAAAAAATTAAGGAGAAACCCCAGAGGCGCATGATGTTAAGGCATCTCTGCTCCCTTGATTGGTGCCCATGACTCCGCAGTGGTCAGCGTCATATTCCCCACTAACTCACTTGAAATACCATACCATCTCTTATAATAGTCTTAAATAAACCTTATAATCTATTAAGCTTAGATAGATCATGCACATTATAGGTTAAACCTTCCTCCCCCTTTAAGCCGAATGATTCATCAACATAAGTGCTGCTCGATGCACCAGTCCTGGAAGAGCAATCGATGTATTTGGGGCTCCAATCAGCAGGACTGGAGGTGTGATAAATATGCTCGGAGCTCCAAGCAGTGGTGCCAGAGAAACGAATAGTGGCCTGTCCCAAATCATCAGAGTGGAGCAGGGTCTGAAAGGGACAGAACCTGGTGGCTGCAGCAGCAGCTCCCCAAGGGGACAGGCTGCTACTGAAGCCTGGGGAAAAGGATCCATCCCCCCGGTGTTACACAGTGACAGACCAGTCACCACCAACAACATACCCTGGTGTTACACAGGGACAGACCCATCCCCACCAGCTGCGTACCCCAGTGTTACAGGGACAGACAATGGGGAGAGCAAATGGCACGAAACCCCACGTTAGGCACAATAGTGCCACCTGGTGTCGGAGTGAGCAAACTGGACCGACATCTGCAGTGGAAGTCTTGTCTGTACCGTGGGGTGTTGCAGTTTACTCACACTGACACCAGGTGGTGGTGTTTCCCATTTCCTCCTTCATGCAGGACCACCCCTCTCCCCCAATAGCCACCACCACCCCATACCCCAGCTGATTAAATAATTTTTATTAAACTTGGTTTAAATGAACGTGCATGATACAGACTTCCATTGTGTTGGGTCATTGACTGGAAGTTGATGTTTTTTGTGACCAGAACTAAACCGTAGGAACTATTATTATTGAGCCCTTGGGAACATCATTCCATCTAAAGCAGCTCCTTCCAAAAACGTAGCAACAACGTTGAGTGAGGAGCGGCTGTACATTCGCATGGATTCACCATTCTGGTACAACTCAACTCCTCCGGTCCCAGCAACATCCTGTCAGATCTCAGCACTCCTTCATCCATATCAATTCTGCAGTTAGGTGATCAAAAATTCACACAATACTCCCAATTTGGCATCAATGTCGTATACAGCTTCGCCATCATGTCCCAAGTCCTCTGCTCAATACTTTAATCAAGTCACTGCTAAGGCATTAAGAATGTCTGCCTCTGAAAGCACTTTCAAGGAATTGGGCGTCTGCGATCCCAAATCAGGCAAGTTAATGCAGTTGGTGTTTTCCCTCCAGAGAGGATAAGGTGACATCAACGTCAACAAGAGACATAGTTGGGGCTGCAGAGCCAGCAACTTTTAACCAGCACAGAAGCAGCAAAAACCAGAAGACGCCTGTAGAAAGTGAAGGGAGAGAAGTTTAGGGATATGTTTTTAAATATATAAGCACAGCAGTGAGTGCCTGGAATTCCTTACCAGAAGTGATGGGGAAGTCTGGAACATTACAGACATTT
Organism: Narcine bancroftii; assembly: GCF_036971445.1. Lineage (NCBI taxonomy): Eukaryota > Metazoa > Chordata > Chondrichthyes > Torpediniformes > Narcinidae > Narcine > Narcine bancroftii. The sequence goes on from NC_091482.1 coordinate 38,771,188, forward strand.
CAAAGACTGACGCAGGGAAATGGATGCAAGAAGAAAAAAAGGGTGTTGGAGGAAGGAAAGGGTGTGATTGTGGAGTAGGTTTGTACAGTTCAGCAGGACATGAGCCAAAGGCCCTGCACAGGGCTGTTTTCTGTTCTAGGCTTTAATCTCTGCCGCTCAAACAGTTTAAGTAACAAAGCCTGCATCACACCTCGAGTCTACTCCGTTCCACCACATATTTTACTGCAGATATTGGACCTCCATGCACCAATAGACAAAAAAAACAGTAAACATCACAGGGTAAAGGCAGCAGTTATCACAACACAGTTCCAGCACCATCAGCCCAGGGTTGAATCCAGCACTGACTACAAGAAGTTGGTGCATTCTCCCTGCATCTGCGTGGATTTCCTCTGGCGCACCAGTTTCCTCCCATTCTCCACGCTCAGTATTCATGATGCAGTAGTCAACTGGGTTTGACATTGGCTCTACCTGAGAAGCCAGAGTGGTAGTGCACAATTACTTCAGACTGGAGGCCTGTGACTAGTGGTGTGCCTCAGGGGATGACACTAAGATTGGAGACATTGTGGACAGTGAGGAAGGTTTTCAAATCTTGCAGAGGGATCTGGACCAGCTGGATAAATGAGCAGATGGAATTTAACCCGGACAAGTGTGAGGAGCTGCATTTTGGAAGGACAAACCATGAAAGGACGTACATGGTAAATGGTCGGGCACTGAGGAGTGCAGTAGAACAGAGGGCTCTGGGAATACAGCTACATAACTCCCTGAAAGTGGCGTCACAGGTGGTCAGGGTTGTAAAGAGAGCTTTTGGCATTTTCGTCTTCATAAATCAAAGTATTGTTTCATAGCTTGCAAGAAATTGGTGAGGCCAAATTTGGAGTTTCGATCACCCAACTACTTCAAAAATATACATTATCAGTAAGAAATACAAAGTGCAAGTATATTTACTAGGATGATGCCCAGACTTCAGGAACTTGGCTCCAGGGAAAGGTTAAACAGGTTAGGACTCTATTCTCTGGAGGGTAGAAGAATGAGGGAGGTATTTAAAATTATGAGAGGGATAGACAATAAATGTAGGTATGCTTTTTATCCACTAAGAGACAAACTTAGTTTAGGGTGAAATGGGAAAGTTTTGATGGAAAAAAATTAGACGACGTTTCTTCAGAAAGTGGAGCGAGCTGCCAGGTAGCGTGGTGAATGTGGGTCAATTTTAACATTTTAGAATTTGGACAAGTACATGCTTGCGAGGGGTTCGATGGGCTATGGACTGGGTGCAGGTCAGTGGCACAGGGCAGAATAATAGTTCAGCACAGACTAAGGGCCCATTCATTTCTCTGCTGTAGTTTTTTAAGGTTCTATGGAGGATTTGGGCAGCACAGGTTCAAGGTGTGGAAGGGCCTGTTATTGTACTGCAGGTATAAAGTTAAAGATTTAATACATAGACGAATCTATTGGCTCCACCTCATGTTTGTCTCTTTTCAAACTAAGGATTTTTAAATGTTGTATTGATAGGACCGTAATGCACAGAACTCCCCACCCAATTCTGATTGGAGACCCTGGTTTGGATCCTCCAGACAGTATTCAGATAGATTCACAAAAGGGGGTGGAAGATGTGTGCTCATGTATGTGAGTATCACACTGGATCCGACTGAAGACAGACACCCACCATGTACGAGACATGCAGCGGGGCTAGCAAAAATTTTACAAAAGGTGGCACACAGTGATGGGACATGCCCTGACTGTATTAACAACACATCGTATTGTAGCATTTGTGAGCTCGACAGCGTTTACAATGACGTCGCTGAGGCAGACAAGACTGGAAAAGATTTTGAATGCTCCAAATATTACGTTTACCCATGAAGGCATTAACATGGCAGACAATATGGGAGAGGGAGAGCCACACTGTTGTGAAAAGAGGGTACTAAGGGATATTAAAATAAGACCTGATTTATAGACTACACCTATGAGAGAACCAAATGAAACCTTATTTACAGATGGTTGTTGTTACAGAAACCCCACGGATGGATTAAAAGCCGCCTATGCGGTAGTACGGAAAACTACAGAAGGATTTGAAGAAATTATTACAGGGACAGTAAGAGGGAAGGAGTCAGCACAACTGGCTGAACTACAGGGAATGATAGCAGCATTCGAATGGGCAGAAGGAAAGGAGGTAAATATATATATATATATACACACATATATACATACATATATATATACACATATATATATACATATATATATACACATATATATATATACATATATATATACACATATATATATACATATATATACACACAGATTCGGCATATGTGGTAGGGACAATACAGGTTGAGCTTAGTCAATGGATTAGAAGTGGGTTTTTAACAGCAGCAAGGACCCCAATTAAACACGAGAAGGATGTTAGGAAATTGGCTGAGGCCCTCCTGAAACCAGGGCAGTAGCAGTCATTAAATGTAAGGGGAAATCAGGAAGTGGATACGGCCGCAAAAAGAGCAGCAGGGTACGGACCTCAGTTTATTATGATGCAGGCAGAGAGAACGGCACATGACTTATTGCCACCTTGTGAGGTAGGAGTAATAATTCAGGAACAGGCGAAGGCATCACCCCAGGAAATGATGGTATGGAAAGAAAGGGGGGCAACCGAAGATCAGGGACTGTGGAGATCAATGGACGGTAGGCCAGTATTACCATCTGGACTCATGAAACCCCTACTGGAGGAGGCGCATGGGTTAACCCACTGTGGGAAGAAACAGATGATAAGGTATTTGATACATTGGTGGCATCACTTCCTGCCGGCGATGGTGGAGAATCATATCAGAGAGTGTAAGGTATGTATGAAATATAATGTCAAGGCGACTGTGAAACCTCACGAAGGACAGTTTCCGTTGCCTAAGTTACCAGGGCAGGAAATTGTAATTGATTACACGGACATGATAGAGAGGGCAAGGGGATATCGATACCTCTTAGTAGCAGTAGATTTGTACACAGGTTGGCCGGAAGCAATCCCTGCCAAAAGAGAAGATGCAAAGACGGTAATTAAGTTCCTAATCAACCAGTATATTCCTATACACGGATTTCCTTGGAAGATTAGGTCAGATAATGGGAGACATTTTAAGAGTAAAGATTTACAGGAGGTAGAAGCGATGTTTGGGTTAAAACATGCCTTTGGAATGGTATCATCCACAATCCCAAGGGAAAGTGGAGAGAATGAACCAAACAATAAAAGGTAAGATCGGGAAAGTGCAGGCACGGACCAAATTAAATTGGGTGGATGCGCTGCCCCTGGCATTGATGTCAATAAGGAGTTCAGTAAGTTCTGTGACAGGATTTACTCCGTATGAACTAAAAACTATTTACTTCAATTATATTGTTTTCGGGAAATATTAATGCAATTAAGTAACAGCCACAGTATGTAGAAAAGTTGGCTGATTATAGTATATGCAGAATACAAAGAGAGAAAATACTTTCATGCCCAAGGTTACACTGCTAATTGTAAAGCACAAGACCAGAGAGAAAACATCAAAAACACACATGGGAGTAACAGGATAGCAGATAGGAGAAGTTAGACAGGATGTGGTTGGAGGAACCATAGGGACAGTGATTTATTCTGAAACAGGCCAGTGACAGGAAGATAAGTGTATTGCAAGGATAAGTGATAAGAGTACCATGACTGAGAATGTCAGAGACAAATAAAATGGATAAACTAATTTAGTAGGAATGATAAGTCATAAGGATACACGGGAGGTGTTGATTAGAACAGAAGACTATGGCCAGACGAGAACAAAGAAATAATTAGAAATATCTGGGGTATGAATTGACTTCTGATCAAAACAACAGGACGTTCTGGCCTTGGGGATTAAGATAGGAGGTCTACACCATAGAAAATTGCAGAGCAGGAAATTGCTTGAGATAAATCTTATGCAAGGAGTCTATCAAAGAAAGCCAACTCTTGGTCAATGTAACAATGTTGATCTATATAAACAGAAGAGACTGGACAGTAGGAGTCAGTCTTGGGGAATAGCTCACCGAGCAGGTGACCTATGAAACTAACGACTGAACCAGAGCTTTATTAAGCTTTATTCTCGTAATATGTAATAAACTGATTGTGAAACCGAATACCTTCTCCTATCACTTCATTCAACGAGCACGCTGGACTCAGACGACACATAGACCAAATTGAGGGTAGGGTAAAGCCAGAGTCCGACAATTCACAAGCAACATTTCAGGCTTGAACCCCAGGGAGAGTATCGGCACTATATAAAGTTCACCGCTTAACCTGCTGAGCTTCTCCAGCATTTGCATCCTTACAGAATTTGTTGACTTACTATGTTTGAACAGAGAAGAATTGACATCAGGACATTTCACCCCTTAACTGTTGATCCACACAGACAAAAACTTTAAATGTGGGTTTACAGAACAGTAACAGGTCATAAACCTTGACCACACCAATTCACCTTCACTTCCCACATTGTGAAGGGCAAGAGAAAACACTTGTGAGAGATAATGGAATATGGGAAGTTAGTCAATTGCTAAATAGGAATGAATTAGGATGGGGTGAAGGGATAATGGAATAAGGGAAGTCAAGCAAGTGCTAAATAGGAATGAATTATGATGGGTTGAATAAGGGTGGAGAAAGAATGGAGTGTGAGGAAGGGTTAAGCAAGTATAATAGAATAGGGGTCATAGCAAGTAGATAGATTTAGCAAGTCCTGGGGGTTGAGATTTATGAATAAGAACAAAGACATGACATTTCCTGGTAAACAAGTATACACAGAAAGGCACACAAAGGCAGAATTACCCAATGCCAAACCAATCCAGGAGGCAAAAGAATGTTAAGGGGGGAGGTACCTCTATACTGAAATAGAATGTATAAAAAGTTGGGTAAGCGCCAGTATGTGTGTGTATTCCCAGGGTAAGGGGAAGCACCCAACTTTGCACTGTTGTAAAATAAATGTTCTTTGTTCTCAATTTTTGTCTTGAGTGAAATCTGTGAAGGCACCTCTGCTTCTCACAACTTGGGGACTCGTCCAGGATCACACTCCCTCCACTGACAGAGCACTTGACCACGGGGGTAGGTGCACCCCGGCTGATTCAACTGGACTCCCAGACGACGGGTAGCTGGTCAGTGGACGAAGCGAGTGATATCCAAGAAGAGGCATTGAGAACAAACGATGGGAGGACATTAAGGAAGCGCGCTAGGAATAGCTACTGGATTCCGGTAAGAGGAATTGAACTTTCCTGCCAATATGGGAGGAGGAAGTAGCAAGAGAAGAAGTCCTAAAGAAGGACGGGAGGATAAAATACTGAAACATAGTCCGTTAGGACTAATGTTATCCAATTGGAGTGCGGGAAAAACCTGTGGGAAGGATAAGCAGACCATGGTCAGGTATTGTCAGGAATGGGTTAAGAATCCGATAAAAGGGAGTTCAGTTTATTGGCCAAAGTTCGGATCCAACGATGACTGGGTGTGTCAGGCATTGAACATCTGGCTCTACCAAAATCAAGGAGACAATACCGGGAGTAGGGAATATGCAGACTGTTGGCTTAGTGAATTGTTTAATCAGATGATACTGGACGAGAAGAAATTTTGAGGTTATCCGAGGTTAAATACTTAGGTCATTTGGTTAGTCAAGGAATTAGGAAGATAAGTCCAGAGAGAATACGCGGTCATGCTGAAGAACTTAGGAAATTCCTTGGTTTGGTGGGATACTGTAGGATTAGGATTGAGAATTATTCCAGCCTGGTCAAATTTCTTTATGATAAACTTGCGACTCTAGGGGGTGAAACTGTTGTCTGGGCGGAGGGGGAGATTAAAGATTTTGATATGGTGAAACAGCGTCTTACTAATGCCCCAGTTTTGGCCTTACCCGACCTAAATAAGCCATTTTACCTATTTTCTTTTCTTTGGCTTGGCTTCGCGGACGAAGATTTATGGAGGGGGTAAAAAGTCCACGTCAGCTGCAGGCTCGTTTGTGGCTGACAAGTCCGATGCGGGACAGGCAGACACGATTGCAGCGGTTGCAGGGGAAAATTGGTTGGTTGGGGTTGGGTGTTGGGTTTTTCCTCCTTTGCCTTTTGTCAGTGAGGTAGGCTCTGCGGTCTTCTTCAAAGGAGGTTGCTGCCCGCCAAATATACCAATGCGAAAGACGGTGTGGCCATGGGAGTATTAACACAAGACCGAGGAGGCTTTAGACAACCAGTTGCCTTTCTATCAAAGATTTTAAATCCTGTTTGTCGTGGTTGGCCAGAATGTGTGCAAGCAATTGCGGCCACTGCCATTCTAGTAGAGGAAGGATGCAAAATTACATTTGGTGCCCCGATGACAGTTCACACCCCTCACACAGTCCGCACCATTCTTTTACAACGTGCTGGAAGGTGGCTTACCGATTCCAGAATTTTAAAGTATGAAGCAATTCTTATGGATAGGGATGATTTGACAATGATTACAAATAAAGATCAGAATCCAGCCGCCTTCTTGGTTTCTCCAGATTCTGATACTGTCTCCAAGGATTTAGAGCATTTATGCTTAGAAGTGATAGATTTACAGACAAAAATGTAGAGATGATTTAAGCGATGGATCTTCCCGCTGCATTGATGGTATTCGTTACAGCAGGTATAGTGTAGGGAATGAAGGAGTTGTGATTGAGGCCGGTCGTCTTCCCGGTCATTGGTTGGCCCAATCCTGTGAATTGTATGCCCTCTGTAGAGCTCTCCGGGGTCTAAAGGGAAAGGTGGGCACAATCTATACTGACTCCAAGTATGCTTTTGGTGTAGTACACACACCTTCAGAAAGATTTGGAAAGAGCGTGGAATGATAACTGGGAAAGGACAAAAGTTGATCCATGAGAACTTAATTGTTCAATCCTTAGATGCTCTTATGTTACCTTAGGAGACAGCTGTAGTTCATGTACGAGGCCATCAAATTATTGACTGTCCTGAAGCCCAGGGTAACAGATGAGCAGATGAAGCTGCCAAACAGGCTGCATTAACAAAAATAAGAGATGCAGCTGTTACTCCCCATCCCTCATGAGATTCAAAAGACTCCCATCTTCTCACAGGAGGAGGAGATTTATATGAAAGACTAGGGAATGCGTCAAACTGCAGATGGGTTATGATGGACGGCAGAGGGACGTCAAGTCCTGAATAAAGCCTTGGCTCGTCAGATTATTGATCAGCTCCACCAGCATACACACTGGGGAACACAGGCACTTGTTAACGCCTTTGTATGGTCCTTTAATTTTTCTGGAATATACACCTTAGCCAAACAGAGTACTCAGGGATGTTCAATTTGTCAGTGAGTGAATAAGAAAGTAATGCGCTATGTAATGCCTGGGGGGGGGGGGGGGGTCGCGATATAGCCGTACGCCCGTTTCAACGAGTACAGGTTGACCTCATGTAATTACCCAAGATAGGGGTCTATAAATATCTCCTAGCAATGATGGATCATTTTACTCGTTGGGTTGAGGCTTTCCCAACCCCTAATGATCGTGCTAACACCGTTATTCGGATATTACCTGAGGCTATTATTCCACGTTACGGTATTGTGCAAACTATTGATTCAAATTGAGGTATATTTTTACCTCTCAGGTACTCTAGGGGGTGTGTAAAATCTTGGGAATAGATTGGCAGTTACATACCTCATGGCACCCCCAGAGTTCAGGCCGAGTCGAGCAGATGAATCAGACCCTGAAAAACCAACTCACTCGACTTCATTAGGAAACTGGCCTCTCCTGGATTAAATGCTTACCCTTAGCTTTAATCAGGATCCGCACAGCTCCCCGTAAGGACCTTGCGGTCTCACCATATGAGATGATGTTCGGTCTTCCTTACATGGGATTCCACACCGATTCCCCTACCCCTGAGGCGAATGACCAATATATATCTAAATATTTACAGGGACTTTCCACTTCTTTATATGACTTAAAACAGAAGGGTTTATTAGCTCAAAACCCACCCCTGGACTATCCCATTCATTCCATTAAAGCTGGTGCTTGGGTATATGTAAAAGCGTGGCAAGACCATAAACTAGAACCTATATGGGACGGTCCTTATTGTGTACTTCTGATTACAGACACTGCAGTACGAACAAAAGAAAAGGGATGGACTCACGTATAACACATTAAGCGTGCTAATCCACAGACTAAGGACGTTGATAATATCCCCTCCACCTGGCATGCAGTTTCGCATCCTTCTGGTCTGAAAGTTACGCTCCGCCGACAAAAATTGTTGTAATGTTATTTTTATTATTTGCAGTATTGTTTTCCTGCTGGTTCCCAATTTTTGGGAAACCATCCAATTGTACACAATGTATCAAGTCCTCCTGGAATAGGGGCAGCAGAGGTGATAGTTACTTTGAAGAATTGACAAGTTTACCTTTAGAATGCAGACAGGGCACGGGTATAGAGTGTATTCATAGTGGGGTATCTTATTTATTATGGTTTAATTTAGGATCCCAACATGGACCAGGGAAGCAGAACTGTCCTAGGGGAGTGGATTGGGTTTGCGTCCCAGCCTCTACGGGTATTAAAAAGACAAGTACCAAAAATATGGTACAAAGAAGATGGTGGGAGAATTATAAGCAAAATATTAGTCAGGGCTATACCTGGAGTAGGAATATATGCTAATGCCCACAGACAAGCTGCTACTCAACGGTTAGGTTACAATAAATGGGTAGATTTAAGTCAACGAACAGCTGACTTGCTGGGGTTGAAGGAAGAATTGTTGGATTGGCGGAGGGCCAACTAAAGATGGTACCTGGCCCTGGCAAGGTGAGCCTTTGGATATATGGGAACTTCTACACTTTAATGCTACAACGAATGAAATTGAACGCCCGCCCCCCCACCCCCCCAAACTTGGCATCTTGTAAATCACCCACTGGGTCACGAATGCGTTCGGAAGGCTGAAGGCCGTCACTATAAGGGGGATTCCAGTTGTAAACGGCTTAAGCTGCTCAAGAATACTACAGCTGTTTGGCATCCTGCAACCCCTACCTGGTATTTCTCTATGGAAAAAGATTCGGATTGTGTGCTTTATGAGAGTATCAATGACACCAGTGACATATGGAATTGTTCAGGTGAAAATCCTTACTGGGGCATCCCCTCGCTTTGGCAGATCTGGAACCAGACTATCCCACATGGATATGCCCCAGAGGGTTTATATTGGATTTGTGGAAATATGGCTTATACCTTTTTAGAACCTGATTGGAGCGGCACTTCTTGTATTGGAATAATTCAACCTCAATTTGTCTTACTGCCTTTGCATGCCGACCATCACCTTTCCACCAAGCTATATATGCGCCTAATCCCAAAATCTCCTCAGGATACTTGTCCAAAGAGATGTGAGAGATAATAGAATATAGGAAGAAAAGCTAGTATGAATGAAATAAGGAATACTAGACTAGATTAGAGGAAGTTAAGTAAGTGCTGAGTAGGGATGAATTCCGATAAGAGTGTGAGGAAGGGTTACACAAGTATAATAGAATAAGGGTCTTATAGTGATGGACAGAATTAGCAAGTACTGTAGAATTAGTAAGTCCTGGGGGATGAGATGTGTGAATAAGGACAAAGCCAGATTCATGAATAAGGACAATGACATGATGGGACCCAGACAGGATACCCCATGGTCTTTCAAGTTTACAGAAACTGCACATAGGCAGACAAGAATTACCAAATGTCAAACCAATCCAGGAGGCAGAAGAATGTTAGGGGGGTGAGGGTACCTCTACACTGAAATGAACTGTATAAAAGTTGGGTGAGCCCAGTATGTGTGTGTATTCCCATGGTAAGGGAAAGCACCCAACTTTGCACTGTTGTACAATAAATGTTCTTTGTTCTCAATTTTTGTCTCGAGCAAAATCTGTGAAGGTACTTCTGTTTCTCACAAATGGGGATTCGTCCGGGATCCCACTCCCTCCAATGACAGAGTGCCCGACGACGGGGGTAGGTGCACCCCGACTGATTCAGCTGGACTCCCAGACAACGGGTGACTGGTCAGTGGACGAAGCGAGTGATATCCGAGAAGAGGCATTGAGAACAAATGTCGGGAGAACGTTAAGGCTAGGAATAGCTACTGGATCCCGGTAAGAGGAATTTTATTTACCTGCTAGTATGGGAGGAGTAAGTAGCAAGGGAAACAATCCTAAAGAAGGACTGGAAGATCAGATACCTAAACATAGTCCATTAGGATTAATGTTATCTGATTGGGGTGCGGGGAAAACCCATGGAAAAGATAAACAGACCATGGTCAGGTATTGCTATCAGGAATGGGTTAAGAATCCGATAAAAGGGAGTTCGGTATATTGGCCAAAGTTCGGATCCGACAAGGACTGGATGTGTCAGGCATTGAACATTTGGCTCTACCAAAATCAAGGAGGTAATACCGAGAGCAGAGAATATGCAGCCTGTTGGCTCAGTGGATCGTTTGATCAAATGATTTTGAGCGAAAAGGAATGCAAGAACAAGAAGGATGAGGAACCTTCTGCCCCTGAAATACAAGGATGGGATGTGTTACATTCCCTTCCTCCACCTTATGTTCCCCCTGTGCCGGCTCCTATCTTCCCCCTCTCACCGACGCTTTACCCTTCTTTACCTTCCCCTCCTCCTCCACAGTTAGGATATTACTAGAGTCTGTTATTCCGCGTTATGGCATTATTCAAACCATTGACTCAGATCGATGTACACATTTTACCTCTCAGGTACTCCAGGGTGTGTGTAAAATCCTGGGAATAGATTGGCAGTTACATACCCCATGGCACCCCCAGAGTTCAGGCTGAGTGGAGCAGATGAATCAGACCCTGAAAAATCAACTCACTCGACTTCATGAGGAAACTGGGCTCTCCTGGATTAAATGCTTACCCTTAGCTTTAATTAGGACATGCACAGCTCCTCATAAGGACCTTGCTGTCTCACCATATGAAATGATGTTTGGTCTTCCATACATGGGATTCCACACTGATACCCCTAGCCTTGAGGCTAATGACCAGTACATATCTAAATATTTACAGGGACTTTCTACTTCTCTGTATGACTCAAGACAGAAGGGTTTATTAGCTCAAAACCCACCCCTGGACTATCCTATTCATTCTGTTAAACCTGGTGATTAGGTATATGTAAAAGCGTGGCAAGACCATAAACTAAAACCGATATGGGACAGCCCTTATTGTATACTTCTGATTATAGACACTGCAGTGCGAACAAAAGAAAAGGGGTGGACTCACATACAACGCATTAAACAAGCTAATCCATGAACTAAAGACATTGATAATATACCCTCCATCTGGCGTGCAGTCTTGCATCCTTCTGGTCTGAAAGTTACGCTACGCCGGGAAAAAGTGCTGTAATGTTATTTTTATTATTTGCTGTATTGTTTTTCTGCTGGTTCCCAATTTTTGGGAAACCACCCAATTGTACACAATGTATTAAGTCCTCCTGGAATAGGGGCAGCAGAGGTAATAATTACTTTGAGGAATGGACAAGTTTACCTTTAGAATGCAGACAGGGCACAGGTATAGAGTGTATTCATAGTGGGGTACCTTATTTAGTATGGTTTAATTTAGGATCCCAACATGGACCAGGGAAACAGAACTGCCCCAGGGGAGTGGATTGGGTTTGCGTCCTGGCCTCTACAGATATTAAAGAGATGAGTGCTAAAAATATGGTACAAAGAAGATGGTGTGAAAATGATAGGCAGAACATTAGTCAGGGCTATACCTGGAGTAGGGTTCTTTGGCTTGGCTTCGCGGACGAAGATTTATGGAGGGGGTAAAAAGTCCACGTCAGCTGCAGGCTCGTTTGTTGCTGACAAGTCCGATGCGGGACAGGCAGACACGATTGCAGCGGTTGCAAGGGAAAATTGGTTGGTTGGGGTTGGGTTTTTCCTCCTTTGCCTTTTGTCAGTGAGGTAGGGATAATGGGGGTATATATGCTAATGCTCGCAGACAAGCTGCTACTCATAGGTTAGGTAACAATAAACGGCTCCCCCAACTTGGCATCTTGTAAATTATCCTTTGGGTCATGAATACATTCAGAAGGCTAAAGGCTATCACTATAAGGGGGATTCCAGTTGTAAACGGCTCAAGCTGTTCCAGAGTACCACAGCTGTTTGGCATTTAAACCGTTTAATCAGACTCCAGGCAGTTTTGGAGATTATCACCAAACAGACAGCGACGGCCTTGGATTTATTGGCTGAAGAACAACGACAGTTACGAGCTACAGCTTATCAAAACCGCCTGGCTCTCAATTACTTGTTGGCTGCTGAGGGTGGCGTTTGTGGAGGATTGATTGATAACAATGGTCACAATGGTCAGGCGGTTGAACTTTTTACTGGTGACTGGAGGTGGATACACACAGCCCTTATAGCAGTTGGACTCATTATTTTAGCCATCATGATACTTCCCTGCCTAATGACTTGTGTGCAGTGTTTAATTCAACAGACCCTTGATCAGATCACTACAACCCAAAGCATGTATGCTTACCAAACTCCGTCTGATGATGCTGAGATTGCAGTTCGTTTACTCATTCGCTGGGAAAAAGACCAAGCTTAAAATAATACTTCCCGATTGAGGTTTTACGAAGCATAGCTAAAGAAAAAGGGTGGATTGTGAGAGATAATGGAATACGGGAAGTTAGTCAATTGCTAAATAGGAATGAATTAGGATGGGGTGAAGGGATAATGGAATAAGGAAGTCAAGCAAGTGCTAAATAGGAATGAATTATGATGGGTTGAATAAGGGTGGAGAAAGAATGGAGTGTGAGGAAGGGTTAAGCAAGTATAATAGAATAGGGGTCTTATAGCAAGTAGATAGATTTAGCAAGTCCTGGGGGTTGAGATTTATGAATAAGAACAAATACATGACACTTCCTGGTAAACAAGTATACACACAGAAAGGCACACAAACTGCACGTAGGCAGAATTACCTAATGCCAAACCAATCCAGGAGGCAGAAGAATGTTAAGGGGGGAGGTACCTCTGTACTGAAATAGAATGTATAAAAAGTTGGGTAAGCACCAGTATGTGTGTGTATTCCCAGGGTAAGGGGAAGCACCCAACTTGCACTGTTGTAAAATAAATGTTCTTTGTTCTCAATTTTTGTCTCGAGTGAAATCTGTGAAGGCACCTCTGCTTCTCACACATTCAAACTCCTTACACAGCGACAGACTTGAACCTGGGTCAATGTTACTTTCAGAAAATTCTGCTAAACATGTCAAGATCAAAATTCTATTGATTATCATGTAATAAGGTGCAACATTACACAAAGTTCACTTCAGTCAGTCACAAAGCTGACTGTTTAGTTTCTGCTCATGTAAATCTAAGTACTTCTTACACTAAGAAAAGAGAATTCCCTCAGTCAGGGTCTGCCAGCGCAGTCCCCTACCCAAACCATTAGCAGCCCGAACTCCACATCCAAAACCAGAGACAGGGTTGACCACAAACATTCCTAAGCCATCAACCCAAGCCAAGACCTAAAGTTACCAGTAGAGGAAACAGAACAAATTAAACCAACATCTTTCTCTGGCTGCATGACAATTGGCCACATTGTTCAAGAATTTATCACAGCCACCAATGTACAATAGCGCTCTCACTAACACCAGATGCCATTCACAGCAACTCAAAGAACAAGCCCAGGAAAACAGTCAACAATAAAACCAAGACTCCACCTACCTTTCTCTGGTTCCAGCATCATGTCATTTCAGCCTTAATCTGAATATCACAACTGGAGAAATTCTCCACTGTTTTAAGCCCATGAAATTCTGTCACCTGATAAACAGCCTCCCATCCCTTCATTGATGTGGCTTCATTATTGGCCACAACTGTGGAGACAGGAGACTGCCCTTCGCTGGAATGTGGATAAGAATTAATTGGCCGATCTCACTGTTGTTACTTCACGTGTGAAATCTGTTGCTGGACATTCAAATAAGGGCTGTCTCCAAGCTTCCTAGTTCTGGCCAACAGCAACACAGCATCCATGAAAAAATGGCAGCTGTTTATCAGGTATCAGCAGGTCATGGGGCTAAAACAGGGGAGTTTTTTTTCAATTGAGTTCTTGGTGTAAAAATCTGTACTTTTTGGTAATGACCTGTCCTGGGACAGCTAAATACTTTAATAAAGCAAACTCGTGTTTTCTTTGTTCCTGGTTGTTGAACAGCTGTTCAAACTCTGAAATTTAATGGTTTAATGGGAGCCGTTTGCTTTCCCAGTGCCTTTGGGCATTGGTTTAAGAATATTTATGCAACAGTTGATACAATGGTCATGTCATGTTCAAATCTGGGACTGTCTGCAAGGAGTTTGTATGTTCTCCCCACATCAATATTGGTTTTCTTCCACCCTTCAAAATGTGTGTGTGTGTGTGTGTGTGGGGGGGTGTGTGGGGGGGGGTGTGTGGGGGGGGGTGTGGGGGGGGGTGTGGGGGGGGTGTGTGGGGGGGGTGTGTGGGGGGGGTGTGTGGGGGGGGTGTGTGGGGGGGGTGTGGGGGGGGGTTGTGGGGGGGGGTGTGTGGGGGGGTGTGTGGGGGGGTGTGTGGGGGGGGTGTGTGGGGGGGGTGTGTGTGGGGGGGGTGTGTGTGGGGGGTGTGTGTGTGGGGGGGGTGTGTGTGGGGGGGGTGTGTGTGGGGGGGGGTGTGTGTGGGGGGGTGTGTGTGGGGGGGGGTGGTGTGTGGGGGGGGGTGGTGTGTGGGGGGGGTGGTGTGTGGGGGGGGTGGTGTGTGGGGGGGGTGGTGTGTGGGGGGGGTGGTGTGTGGGGGGGGTGGTGTGTGGGGGGGTGGTGTGTGGGGGGGGTGGTGTGTGGGGGGGGTGGTGTGTGGGGGGGGTGGTGTGTGGGGGGGGGTGGTGTGTGGGGGGGGTGGTGTGTGGGGGGGTGTGTGTGTGGGGGGGGTGTGTGTGTGGGGGGGGGTGTGTGTGGGGGGGGGTGTGTGTGTGGGGGGGGTGTGTGTGTGGGGGGGGTGTGTGTGTGGGGGGAGTGTGTGTGTGGGGGGAGTGTGTGTGTGGGGGGGTGTGTGTGTGGGGGGGGTGTGTGTGGGGGGGTGTGTGTGGGGGGGTGTGTGTGGGGGGGGTGTGTGTGTGGGGGAGGGTGTGTGTGTGGGGGAGGGTGTGTGTGTGGGGGAGGGTGTGTGTGTGGGGGAGGGTGTGTGTGTGGGGGAGGGTTTGCAGGTTAACTGGTGTGTCTGTGTGGCATAGGCTCATTTAGGCCAATTACTTTGGTGTGTGTTTAAATGTAAAGATTCAGTCTGGGGTCTGACCATGTGGATGTATAGATAGTGGGCAAAATGTCTTGGCATTAATTAGAACCATAAGAACACTACAGCACCAGAAACCCCATTCAACCCTCCTCGACTGTGCCAAAAACCTCATTCCGCTAGTCCCACTGACCTTCACCCATTCCATAGTCCTCCAGGCCTCTCCCATCCTTGTATCTATCCAATTTAATCTAAAAACCTAAGAGTGTGCCTGCATTTACCACGTCATATGGAAGCTCGTTCAATACTCCCACCCTCTCTGAGTGAAGATATTCCCCCTAATGTTCCCCTCAACCTTTCCCCTATCTCCTTAAAGCCACGGGTAGCAGGCTATTGTAGATGGGCTGAATCGCCACCCCAGTTGTCCGACACAAGATGGCACGGACCCCCCTTCCCTTCCCAGGAGAAACCTGCGGTTAGCAACACGCATTGCCCGGGGATGGCGCCGCTTCCCGATGGTGCACCACTGGACAGGTGGTCTTCCCGCCAACCATGCTTCCGTTGTGGGAAATACAACCACCGACCAGAAAACTGTTACTTCAAAAATTCTAAATGCAACCATTACAAAACAGAAGGACATATCAAAGCTAAATGTCTGCTTCTAAAGTGCAGGTGGCCTGCAAATAAACAGGCAGCTAAAGTCAAAACAATTGCAGAGAGAGAGGGGCAACCTAACAACAAAGATGATAACAGCCCAACAGCTGACCTTGAGTGGCGGAGCACTCAGGCTCCTGAAATTTCAGCTCCTGACATATTACACATCCGAGGAATAAACAGAGGAGACACAGCAATCTTTATATAGCTAAAAATAAACAGACACCCCCTGAAGATGGAGTGAGACTCGGGGGCAGTGGTGTCCCTAATGCCGTTACACGTCAAGGAACGCTTGCTTCCACGACTTCTGGTAAAAACAACTCAAATAAATCAAAGATCTGTTACAGGAGACAGAATCAGTGTTTGGAAAATGTACCGTCCAAGTACAATACAAGCAACACCAACCAAAAACACTCTCTCTCTACATCATAAATAGCCAGGGACCAGCACTCTTCAGAAGAAAATGTCTACAACACATTCCCCGAGACTGGCTGGAAATCGGTTCAATACTAAATGTAAACCACACGGACACAGTGGATACTTACAAAACCTTGAAAAGGTTTTAACCAGACTACAACAGGGTTACGAAAGGACAAATATGTCTACGCGCCTCTCAGTAACACATCTTGGGTTTAAAGTCAAAAATGAGAGGGTGCAAATGAATACAGCAGGAACAGAAGCTGTTCACAAGGCCCCATACCCAACTAACAAATCTGAATTACAGTCTTTCCTACCACTTGTTAATCACTACCAAAAACATATTCCTGATATATCTACCCTATACATCCCACTGAACCAATTACTCAAGGAAGATCAAACGTGGTATTGGAACATAGAAATAAAAAATACAGTTCATCAATTAAAGGAAATACTAACATCAACAAATTAGGTGCTGATCCCCTCCAACCATCATAACCATCCGGGAATGGGTCGAATGAAGGCACTGGCCCGAATGCAGCCAAAAGTGACACAACCCAAAGCTAACCTATGCAAATGACCATCCAAACCCTGGCACCGGATTCATGTAGACTTGGCTGGACTACTCATGGGTGAGACTTTACTAATTCCTGGGGACGCCTTCTCCAAATGGCCACTAGTTTCACAGCTGATCAACACCAAAGCAGATCCTATGATTGACTGTGTGGGTAGGTCTCTGAGGGGGGCCGCACGTCTGGGTGGGTGGCGGTCTCCGGGGGGGGGGGGGGGTGTGTGTCTGGGTGGGTGGCGGACTCCGGGGGGGGGGGTGTGTGTCTGGGTGGGTGGCGGTCTCCGGGGGGGGGGGTGTGTGTCTGGGTGGGTGGCGGTCTCCGGGGGGGGGGGGGGTGTGTGTCTGGGTGGGTGGCGGTCTCCGAGGGGGGGGTGTGTGTCTGGGTGGGTGGCGGTCTCCGAGGGGGGGGGGTGTGTGTCTGGGTGGGTGGCGGTCTCCGAGGGGGGGGGGTGTGTGTCTGGGTGGGTGGCGGTCTCCGAGGGGGGGGGTGTGTGTCTGGGTGGGTGGCGGTCTCCGAGGGGGGGGGTGTGTGTCTGGGTGGGTGGCGGTCTCCGAGGGGGGGGGTGTGTGTCTGGGTGGGTGGCGGTCTCCGAGGGGGGGGGTGTGTGTCTGGGTGGGTGGCGGTCTCCGAGGGGGGGTGTGTGTCTGGGTGGGTGGCGGTCTCCGAGGAGGGGGGGTGTGTGTCTGGGTGGGTGGCGGTCTCCGAGGGGGGGGTGTGTGTCTGGGTGGGTGGCGGTCTCCGAGGGGGGGGGGTGTGTGTCTGGGTGGGTGGCGGTCTCCGAGGGGGGGGGTGTGTGTCTGGGTGGCGGTCTCCGAGGGGGCGCGCGTGCGGGTCTCCGAGGGGGCGCGCGTGCGGGTCTCCGAGGGGGCGCGCGTGCGGGTCTCCGAGGGGGCGCGCGTGCGGGTCTCCGAGGGGGCGCGCGTGCGGGTCTCCGAGGGGGCGCGCGTGCGGGTCTCCGAGGGGGCGCGCGTGCGGGTCTCCGAGGGGGCGCGCGTGCGGGTCTCCGAGGGGGCGCGCGTGCGGGTCTCCGAGGGGGCGCGCGTGCGGGTCTCCGAGGGGGCGCGCGTGCGGGTCTCCGAGGGGGCGCGCGTGCGGGTCTCCGAGGGGGCGCGCGTGCGGGTCTCCGAGGGGGCGCGCGTGCGGGTCTCCGAGGGGGCGCGCGTGCGGGTCTCCGAGGGGGCGCGCGTGCGGGTCTCCGAGGGGGCGCGCGTGCGGGTCTCCGAGGGGGCGCGCGTGCGGGTCTCCGAGGGGGCGCGCGTGCGGGTCTCCGAGGGGGCGCGCGTGCGGGTCTCCGAGGGGGCGCGCGTGCGGGTCTCCGAGGGGGCGCGCGTGCGGGTCTCCGAGGGGGCGCGCGTGCGGGTCTCCGAGGGGGCGCGCGTGCGGGTCTCCGAGGGGGCGCGCGTGCGGGTCTCCGAGGGGGCGCGCGTGCGGGTCTCCGAGGGGGCGCGCGTGCGGGTCTCCGAGTGTGTGTGTGTGGGTCTCCGAGTATGTGTGTGGGTCTCTGTGTAGGTCTCTGAGTGTGGGTGTGTGTGTAGGTCTATGAGTGTAGGTGTGTGCGTCTCTGAGCATGAGCGCCTGGGCCGGGGCGCGCCTGGGCCGGGAGTGCGCATTGTGGGTCTCTGAGCGTGTGTTGTCTGTGTGTGTGTCTCTCTCTCTAATATTTGTTTCTCATCAGGTAATCCATCCCGAATGGCATTGTGGGCTTTGTTCCCCAAGCTGTCCATATTGGCTGTCCATGGACCATCACTGCCCCAACAATCCTCAGTGTCACCTGCATTTTTGGGTAACTCTAGCCGTGTTTCCTCAGTCAATCTGGCCAGTTTAGTTTTTCATTCACACATTCCTGCTGCCTGGGGTTAATGGGAGTAGCGGAAAATCCCCATTTGCTGAAACAGTTCTTCATTTACATTATTTTTAAATTTTTAAAATTTATTTTCAAATATGCATTAAAAGCATAAACTTCTTACTTGAAAATAAGTCAACATTAATGCACAATGATTTTTTTAAAAAATAACCCCCTCCCCTAGCTACCCAATAGAAAAGAAAAAAGATAGAAAACATCTGGATAAAAATTGAGCAAAACTCTCAAATAAATTCTAACGTCTTAACTTTCTCGATTTTAGGAGTCAGAAGGTTCAGGTTGGGTGATTACAACTTAATTCCTACAATTGGTAAATACGGTTCCCAAATCTTTTTAAAAAAAATTCAAATTTGTTCCATCAATTATATGTAATTATTTTGAGGTGGATACAATGACCTATTTCAGTC
Source organism: Narcine bancroftii (assembly GCF_036971445.1). Taxonomy (NCBI): domain Eukaryota; kingdom Metazoa; phylum Chordata; class Chondrichthyes; order Torpediniformes; family Narcinidae; genus Narcine; species Narcine bancroftii. The sequence continues at coordinate 38,790,271 of NC_091482.1, forward strand.
TGGCTATCGACCCATTCCAAATACACATTGGACTTCCAAGTTACTGCCACACATTTTAACCATATAACAATCACAGCACAGAAACAGGTCATTTGGACCTTCTCGTCCACACTGAACTAAATACTCTCATCTAGTCCCACCTATCCCTCCCATCCATCTACCAATCCAATTTTCCCTTAAATGGCAAAATGGACCCTGCCACCACTATTTCTCCTGGAAGCTCCTTCCATTCAGCCTCCACTCTTTGAGTAAAGAGATTCCCCCTCATGTTACTTCTAAACTTTTGCCTTTTAACTCAAGACCTCTTGTTTTAATCTATCCTACTCACAATGGAAAAAGGCTATCCACATCAATTCTATCTATCCTTCTAGTCATCTTAAATACCTCTATCAAATCCCCTCTCAACTTTCTATGATTCAAAGAATAAAGACCTAATTTGTTCAATCTTTCTTTGTAATCTCGATGCTGAAACCCAGGTAACATTGACGTAAATCTTCTCTGCACCCTCTCTATTTTGTTGATATCCTTCCTATAATTTGGTGACCAGAACTGCACACAGTACTCTAAATTTGGCATTGTACCATCTCAACATCATTTACCAACTCCTCTATTCTATGCACTGATTGATAAAGACAAGCTATTTGAACAGATTCTTTTTGATGTTTAATTCTGTGTCAATAAAATTTGCAAGTAAATATTTCAGTTATATGGTTCAAGAAAGGAATTAAGACAATAAAACATTAGGTCTCAACCTTTCTTTCCACTCACATCCCACTTTAAGTAATCCTTTGTGCCATTGGTGCTCTGAGATTAGTAAGGGATTGTTTCAGATGATTTGTGGGTGGAAAGAAAGTTTTAATCGCCCCTCATTGACTCGTGACATACACGGTTTCATAACTCCAAAGGAAATGGGCCACAACCATTTTTCTCCAGCAAAATATTTTGGTAACCATTAGGTCTGGAGCAGTGATTCTCAACCTTCCCAGTCACATGCCACTTTCAGAATCCCTTACTAATCACAGAGCACTATGGCAAAGTGAGATGTGAGTGGAAAGAAAAAGGTTGGGAACCATTACTTTAAGGTCTCTGTATACAATATTGTGGTGAGTGGGAAGAAAAAGTTTGAAAATCACTGCATAAAAGGTTCAATTTTAATGACATTTGAGCAATTGAAATGAAGGTATAGGATACAAAACAATACAATATTCTATTATCAGTTAAAGGCATAGTTATGAGAATATTTGGGTCCATATTTGATATTAACTGAACAAATTAAATTGGACATTTCTGTGATGTAGACAACTTTGCAAAATGGAATGAGGTCAGAAGTCAAGACAAAGATGGGAGAAAGATTTAAAAATAAATATTCAAGAGGAAATTTTTTTAGAACCTTGTCAGGACACAATTAATGTTGGGCATAGAATGGTACAAGATCTTACTCCACAGAAATTGAATGGATTAAATTCTAATTTTTCAGATAAATGTTTTATTTGGAATACAGAAATAGTTACTTTACGTTCTACCTGGGAATCTTCAAAATTAAGACCCTTTGGGACAGAATTGGGATTAATTTTGGAAGGAGTTACAAAAGTTAAGTAATACCCAAGATCCAATTTTTCATTTATCTTGGCTACAAAGTGAGGACCATGGCCTGAACTCAGTGCCTCAGGCAGTCCACAGCAGGGTCGAAATTTTAAACCCATCTTCAAATCAGTAAAACAAAATCTTAATAGAAGTCAAGTCAATATTTTCTTAAAACAAACATGATAAATGTGGGTATAATAGAGCAACAAAGATAGCAACACTTACTGTTTGCATATTTGGTTTAGTTAATTTTGTCTCTGATGCTGCATTTCAATGGATTCAGAAATCATGTGATCTTGTTCATTTTCAAGTTGATTGCTGGTCCTCAGCTCAAAGGAAATTGGAGTGTTTAGGTCTTCTTGATGCATTTTCAAGCATTGTTCTACCTCAAAGCACATTGTCATCGGGCTGCAGGAGGGACACCTGCTTGACTCCAGTGGGTTCCTCCAGACATCTGAGTCTCCTGCCCCTGTGAGTGTGGAATGACAGTGCTTTGGTTAGTGGCTGTACATAGGTGATCAACAAATATCACTTCAGTCTTAGGATTTTAACCCTGTTCTGCCTTGCGCGTTTATAAGCATTTCAAATAACAGCAAAACTTTGATTCAGTTCAACCCAGTTCCTGCTGACGACTTATTCTTCAAGGTCCCAGGCAAATCAATCATAACAAGACAATATTTTTATTAATTCTATAAAATCACTCTTGACACCAGTGGTTCTCAACCTTTTTCTTTCCACTCACAACCCACTTTAAGTGATCCCTATGCCATCGGTGCTCTGTGCTGAGTCAGGGATTGGTTAAGGTGGCGTGTGGTTGGGAAGGGAAGGTTGAGAATCAGTGTTCCAGACCTTATTTTGCTCAGAGAAAAATGGTTGTTGGCCCATTTCCTTTGGAGTTCTGAAACTGTGCACATCATGAGTCAATGAGGACTGATTAAAATGGGGTTTTCAAACATTTTCTTCTCATTACTAATCACAGCACACATGGCGTAGGGATCACTTGAAGTGGGATGTGAATGAGAAGATAAAGGTTGAGAACCACTGCTCCATTCACTCAAAAGGGAGGCACTTGTGTACTTCCTGAAGAGAATTTTGTGGAGAGATAATGTGTCCCTTCCTTTGGTCAGTCCTAGCTTCTCAGATGAGCGAAGTGCCACTCCTCCTTGGTCAAATAAATTATTGCATTAAGTTGTACAGGTCAAAGAAATTGTCCAGCAGGGGTGGTTCATAATTCTGGATCCCTCCTGCTAACAGAGCTCAATGAAATGAGCAGGGCCCTGAAGTTATCCCCTATCAGGCGAGACTTCGATTTCTGAGTCAACGGTGATTAATAACAGCAGCTCTTGCAGTAGCATCTGTCTGAGGGGGACAGGGTTCAGGTATGGGGATAAATATTCCTTTCCCTTTTTCTAACAAGGACAAACAATTCAAATGCTGGGAAGATTGGATGATAGAAGGCAGCTGTCTTCATTTCTATATTTTTCACAATGGCATCACCTGCAGTGTAGACTTCATTCTGTTAAATCTTGTTGTGTCAAAAGATAGTTTTACTGCAAACAATCATAATCTGGTTCTCCATGTTCATCTGGAGGCAGTTTTAAAAAGGCTGACGAGTTGACAGTGATAGAGTCATGGAAGGTCAGATGAATTCTCTTGGGGAAGAGTTCATAGTGGCTCAAAAGTGCTTGATTAGATGTCAGGAGAGCTGCCACTGAATTTCGAAGGAACTTCAGCTCTCGTTCTTTAGTACTCGGTCCGAAAGTCATTGCCACTCTTCTTTGGGATTAGTCCAGTTTTAATTTGACAATGTTGCAGAATGAGGGAGATTTGATAGAGATATTTAAAATTATGTGGGGAATAGACAGTAAATGTAGGTCAGCATTATCCCCTGAAAGAGAACCAAGAGGATTTGTGTTGAAGGTGAAAGGGGAAATGTTTAGGGGTAAATTTAGAGGAAATTTGTTCAGAGAGTAATGGGAGTGTGGAACAAACTGCCAGGTGACGGTGAATGAAAGGTCAATTTTAACATTGAAGAATTTGGACAGGTATGTGATGGGAAGGGTATGGAGAGCTATTGACTGGGTGCAGGTCAGTGGGACTCGGCATTGTAATAGTTCAGCAAAGACTGGAAGGGCTGAAGGACCTGTCTCTGTGGTGTACTGTTCTCTGGAGGTTAATTTGGGCATTTGGGAAACACAGGTCCATGGGGGTGAATGGCCTGTTATTGTCCTGCAAGTAAAACATTAAAGATTTAAGTCACAGATGAACCTAAAGACTTTTAAATATTGCATCGATAGGATTGTAATGCACAAACTTCCCCACCCAATCCTGATTGGAGACCCCGGTTTGGTTCCTCCAGTCAGTATTCAGATGGATACACAATCAGCGTTTCAGGCTTGAGCCCTTTATCAGGGAGAGTATCTGTACTATATTAAGTTCACTGCTTGACCAGCTGAGCTTCTCCAGCATTTGAGTCCTTACAGAATTTGGTTGAGTTACTACATTTGAACACAGACAGGAACTTTAAATGTAACAGGTAATAACAAGCCCTGACCACAGAAATATCCCCATTCACCTTCCCATTTAGTGAAGGGGGAGACAAAAACACTCAAACTCCTTACACAGTGACTCATTTGATCCTGGGTCACTTCAACTTTAAGAACACTCTGCTAAACATGCCAAGATCAAAATTCAATTGATTGTCATGTTATAAAGTTCAATAATACACAAACTTCACTTCATTAAGGCACAAGGCAGGCAGAAAGTTAAATGAAGTACTTCTTGCAGACAAGAGCAAAAGAGAATTCCCCGAGTCCCCCGCAGACCCAAACCCAGCCCTTGCCCACAAGCAGCCAGCCACCCCACCCCTCCCCCAAAATCCAGTCCAAACCATCAAATGCAGTTGCCTTGTTTAAAAAAAGGTCATGGGGAGAATCCTGTAAATTATAGACCTGTGTAGAATCTATGAGCATTTGGAGAAGTACAGACTACTCAAGGACAGTCAGCACAGCTTTGTGAAGGGAAGGCCATGCCTCAGGAGTCCATTCGAGTTTTCTTTGAGGGGGGGGGAACAAAGGAAATGAATGAGGGTCGGGTGGTAGATGTGGTCTTCATGGATTGTAGCAAGAATTTGACTAGACTCATCCAAAAAGTCATATGCCATGTGAAGTTCCAGTTGATGAAGTAGACAAAGACGATGTGGTCAAACAATACTCATGGCTTTTATTAGCAGAAACTCATGCAACAATAATGAAAGACAATAGGTGCATATACAGTTAAATCCAAGGGGAGTGTCCTTAACAGTAGAGATAATGCACAGGCAATGTTAGTACAGCAAGGCTCGCCAGAGGGGAGACAGGCAGCTTGGCAGACATTCACCACAGTCTCCCCCTGGCAGAAGAAGGGTTAAAATCAAAAGGACAGCTGCTAGGAAAGACTGAAGCAAGCGATACAGGGATACCATGTTTGGCCTTGAGAATACTCCAACAGCCAAAATACGCCAGTATTTAGCAAGCAATTGAAATATAATGAGATGTTTTATGAATATGTCACCCTCTCAGGTTGTTTACAAATTCTGGAGCTTTGTCTCAAAACAGGTGGCTCCTTGGGAACTGGCACAGGTCCTGCGTGTGTTGTGTGGGAAGAACTGACTTCTGGACCCACCTCAGAATCGTCAGCATGAGGCAGTGAAGCCTCAACATGGCTATCTGAAAGCTTACTACTCCCATCTGGGAATTTAACATGAGCGTAAATGGGGTATGGAGTAGCTGAACTGGTTGGACCAGGGGGTCTGTTTTACACGCCCGAGCTTGGCTCTTCAGCAGCACGGTTCCAGGCTCAGATAAACAGGCTGGCCAGTCCATCACAGTTCCTGATTTCCAAGGAAAGGCAAACGTACGTTCATGAGGTGTTTGATTTGTTGCAGTACACAATAATGACCAAATAGAAGGTAGTGCCTCAGGCACCACCTCCTGCCACCAGGTAACAGGGTAACCATGTGTTTTTAAAGCAAGATTAACAGTCTTCCAGACTGTAGCATTAGCCCTTTCAACCTGCCCATTGCCCTGTGGGTTGTTTCGCATGGTACAGCTGGTGGCAATCCCCTTTCGTAGCAGGGCTCGCCGCACATCAGGGCTCATGAATGCTGAGCCCCTATCAGTATGAATGTAATTGGGAAAACCAAAAATGCTGAAAATTCTGTCAAGTGACTTAATGACAGACGCCGATGAGACGTCAAGGCAGGGTATTGCAAAGGGAAACCTGGAATATTCGTCAATTACAGTCAGGAAATATACATTTTTGTTGTTGGAAGGTAACGGCCCTTCAAAATCTAAGCTAATCCTCTCAAAAGGTCAGGTTGCCTTGATGAGAGTAACCTCTGGAGCTTTGAAGTATTACGGTTTGCATTCTGCGCAATCAGGACAGCTTTTAGTCAGTTTCCTGACTTCTTCCAGAGAGTAAGGAAGATTGTTAGCCCTTATGTAGTGGAAGAACCTCATGACTCCTGGGTGGCACAGTCTGCTATGGATCTCTTTTAGCCCCTCCAGTTGAGCACCAGCAGCAGATCGTGACAATGCGTCAGAGAGGTCATTTAACCTGCCCGGTCTGTACTGGATCTCATAATTATAAGTTGAAAGTTCTTATCATTCTTGATTTTACTTTTGTGATTAGTACTGAACATGTAGGCTACAGATTTCTGATCAGTGACAAGAGTAAATTTTCTGCCAGCTAGAAAGTTTCTCCAGTAGCAAACAACTTCAATAATAGCCTTGGCTTCTTTTTCAATGGCAGGATGTTTAAGTTCAGGTCCGTGTAACGTGCGGGAGAAGAATGCCAAAGGTCTGCCCTTTTGATTAAGGGTTCCTGCCAAGGCACAATCTGAGGCATCAGTTTGCACTTGGAATGGGACATCCTCGTCAATGGACGAGAGTGCAGCTTTGCCAATATCAGCTTGAATTCTCTCGAGAGCCTTCAAGGCCATTGGAGAGAGAGGAAAAGATTTAGTGTCAAACAGAGCCTTCGTGGCGTAGTCCCGAACCCATTTGCAGTCGTAGGAAAAGAATCCCATACACCTTTTAAGGGCTTTTGCTGAGTCTGGGGGTGGTAACTTCTTGAGGGGGTGCCATTCTTTCCGGGTCGGGGCGGATTTCACTCTTGCGGACAATGTAGCCCAGAATGGGTAGCTCTGTCGCGTTGAACACACATTTGCCCTCGTTAAATGTAAGGTTGAGTTCTTTAGCTGTTCCTAAAAATTTCTTTAAGTTGTTGTCTGTGTTTTCCCACAGACAGTGACATTATCCAGATAGGGAAACGTACCCTGTAACTCATATGTCCTAGCAATCTTATCCATTTCCCTCTGAAACATGGACACCTCATTAGTGACCCCAAAAGGTAGTACCCTTTTAAACTGGTATAATCCTCCCATCAGCCTAAAAATCCGTATAGGGCCGTTCCCTTTTCTTAATGGGGATTTCGTGATGAGCTGCTTTGAGGTCGATAGTGGAGTACACTTTGTATGGCGCTATCTGATTAATCATTTCATTGATGCGTGGCAGGGGGTAGGCATCCAGGTTCATGTAATGGTTGATTGGCTGGCTGTAGTCAATAGCCAGTCGTCTCTTAGAGTGATTTTTCACGACTAACACTTGGGCCCGCCACGGATTCTTACTAGGTTCAATTACTCCCTCTTTAAGCAGTCTCTGGGTCTCAGCTTTGATGAACTCACAATCCCCTTTGCTGTAAGAACAGCTCTTCCAGCACCCACCATGCCCAGCAATATGCTCCAGGAACCCGCCACACCCGGCAAGGTGCACCAGGCACCCGCCATGCCTGATAACATTTCATTTGCCAACTCTCTGCACCTTCTCTTTATACATCCTTTAGTAGCCTTGTGTTTCCTCAGCTCTGCACCCGCAACAGGACTGCATTAATTTATCGCCTGGTGTCACCCTCTCGTGCGCCTGGGACAGGACTACAACTCCCTCTTGTCCATGTGGGACAGGACTTCATTAATTTATCCCCTAGTCACCTACTCTCATGCGCGCAGGCCAGAATTCCATAGATTTATCCCCTGGTGTCACCTTCTTGTGCATGTGGGACAGGGCTTCATTGATTTATCCCCTGGTTACGCCCTCTCGTGCGCCCGCGACAGAACTGCATTGATTTTTCCCTTGGTCACACTGTCTCGTGCGCCTGCGACTGAAGTGCTTTGGTTTATTCCCTGGTCACCTACCCTCGTGTGCCTGGGATAGGACTGCATTGATTTATCACCAGGTCACCTACGCTCGTGCTGCTGGGACAGAATTGCATTGGTTTATCCCATGGTCTCAACCTGTCGTGCGCCTGGGTCTGAATAGCATTGATTTATCCCATAGTCACACCCTCCCATGCACCCTTGATAGGACTGGGTTGATTTATACCCTGGTCACACCTTCTCATGCGCCTGGGACAGGTTTGCGTTGATTCATTCCCTTGTCACCTACACTTGTCGACCAGGTCCTGACTGCATTTGTTTATCACCTGGTCACACCCTCTCGTGCGCCCGGGACATGACTGTATTGAGTTAACGCCTGGTCACATCCACTCGTGCGCCCGGAACAAAACTGCATTGATTTATACCCTGGACACACCTTGTGCACCCAGGGCAGGACTGCATTGATTCATCCCCTGGTCACACCATCTCGTGCGCCCACGGCTAAACTGCATTGATTGATCCCCTGATCACACCCTCTTGTGCACCCGCAACAGGACTGCATTAATTTATCGCTTGGTGTCACCCTCTCGTGTGCCTGGGACAGGACTACAACTCCCTCTTGTCCATGCGGGACGGGACTTCATTCATTTATCCCCTAGTCACCTACTCTCATGCGCGCAGGCCAGAACTGCATAGATTTATTCCCTGGTGTCACCGTCTTGTGGATGCAGGACAGGGCTTCATTGATTTATCCCCTGGTTACACCCTCTCGTGCGCCCACAACAGAACTGCATTGATTTTTCCCTTGGTCTGCATTTATTCATCCCCTGGTCGACTGCATTGATTTATCCCCTAGTCATAACCTCTCATGTGCCCAGAACACAGCTGAATTGATTTATCCCCTGGTCACACTCTCTCATGCGCTCCGAAGAGGGCTCCATTGATTTATCCCCTGATCACAGCCTCTTCTACGCCCATGACAGGACTGCATTAATTTATCTCCTGGTGTCACCTTCTTGTGCGTATGGGACAGGGACTCATTGATTTATCCCCAGGTTTCACCCCCTCAAATGCCTGAGACAGGACTTCATTGATTTATCCCCTGGTTACACCCTCTCATGCACCCTGGATATTACTGCATTGATTTATCCCGTGGTAACCTACTCTATTGTGCCCTGGACAGGACTGTATTGATTTATCCCCTTATCACCTACTCTCGTGCTGCCGAGACAGAACTGCATTGGTTTATCGCCTGGACATCTACTCTCGTGCTGCCAGGACAGGACTGCATTGATTTATCCACTGGTCTCCATCTGTCCTGTGCCTGGGGCATGACTGCATGTATTATCACCTGGTCACACCGTCTTGTGCACCGGGACAGGACTGCATTGATTCATTCCCTGGTGACCTGCTCTTGTGGGCCCCAGACAGGACTGCATTGGTTTATGAGTTGGTCTCCATCTGACGTGTGCCCGGGGCATGACTGCATTGATTAATCCCCTGGTCACACCCTCTCGTGCGCCCGCAACAGTACTGCATCAATTTATCCCCTGGTCTCACTCTGTCGTGTGCTTGGGACTGGACTGCATTGATTTATTCCCTGGTTACCTACTCTCGTGCTTCTGGAATAGGACTGCATTAATTTAAACGTTGATAACTCCCTCTTGTGCGCGTGAGACCGAACTGCATTGATTTATCTCTTGGTCACCTAATCTCGTGAGCCTGGGACAGGACCTCATGGATTTATCCCGTGGTCACCTACTCTCAAGTAAAGCTGCATTGATTTATCCCCTGTTCACTTATGATCCTACCCCAATATAGGACTGCAATCATTTATTCACTGGTCACACCGGAATAATACTGTATTGATTTATTGCCAGGTCACCTACTCTCGTACACCCAGGATAGGACTGCATTGATTTATCCGCTGGTCTCCATCTGTCCTGTGCCCGGGGCATGACTGCATGTATTATCACCTGGTCACACCATCTTGAGCACCTGGGACAGGATTGTATTGATTGATCCTCTGGTCACACCCTCTCACATGCCGGTGAGAGAACTGTCTTGATTTATCCCCTGGCCACACCGTTTTGGGCTCCCGGGACAGGACTGAATTGATTTATTCCCTGGACACACACTCATTTGTCCAGGACAGAACTGCATTGATTTATCCCCAGGTCTCTCTCTCTCATGTTCGCCTGTGACTGGACTGCACTGATTTATCCCCTGGTCACACTCTCTCGTGCACCCAGGACAAAACTGCATTGATTTATCCCCTGGTCACACCCTCTAATGAGGCCTTGACAGAACTGTGTTAATTTATACCCTGGTCACCTACTCTCGTGCAACAGGGACAGGACTGCATTGATTTATCCACTGATCTCACTCTCATGTTCACCTGTGGCAGGACTGCATTGATTTTTCCCTTGGTCACACCCTCTCGGGCACCTGCGACTGGAGTGCATTGGTTTATTTCCTGGTCACCTACTCTCATGCGCCCAGGATCGGACTGCATTGATTTATCACTAGGTCAACTACTCTCGTGCTGCCGGGACAGAATTGCATTGGTTTATCCCCTGGTCTCACCCTGTCATGCGCCTGGGTCTGGACTGCAGTGATTTATTCCCTGGTCACCTCAGCTCGTGCTCCCGTGATAGGACTGCATTGACTTTTCCCCTGGTCACACCCTCTCGTGCGCCCGTACTTACGCTCCTGGGCCAGAATTGGACTTCATTAATTTATCCGCTGGTCACACAGTCTCATGTTCGCCTGTGACAGGACTGCATTGATTTATCCACTGGTTTCACCCTCTCGTGCACCCTGGCTAGGACTTCACTGATTTATCACCTGGTCACACCCACTCATGCGTCCGGGACTGAACTGCATTGATTTATCCCCCTAGTCACACCCTCTCGTGCAGCCGGGACAGGAATGTATTGAATTACCGCTGCTTTCACCTTCTCGTACTCCCGCGACAGGATTACATTGATTTATCCCCTGGTCACCTATTATCATGCGCCAAAGACAGAACTGCATTAATTTATCCCGTGGTTACACCCTCTCATGCGCCCAGAACAGAACTGCATTGATTTATCCCCTGGTCACCTATTATCATGCGCCAAAGACAGAACTGCATTAATTTATCCCGTGGTTACACCCTCTAATGCGCCCAGAACAGAACTGCATTGATTTATCCCCTGGTCACCTATTATCATGCGCCAAAGACAGAACTGCATTAATTTATCCCGTGGTTACACCCTCTCATGCGCCCGGAACAGAACTGCATTGATTTATCCCCTGGTCACCTATTATCATGCGCCAAAGACAGAACTGCATTAATTTATCCCGTGGTTACACCCTCTCATGCGCCCGGAACAGAACTGCATTGATTTATCCCCTGGTCACCTATTATCATGCGCCAAAGACAGAACTGCATTAATTTATCCCGTGGTTACACCCTCTCATGCGCCCGGAACAGAACTGCATTGATTTATCCCCTGGTTACTTATGCTCCTGTGCCAGGAATGGACTTCACTGTGGACCGGGTCACCTCGTCACAACCTCTCGTGCACCCTTGACAGGACTGCCTTGATTTATCCCCTGGTCACGGCCTATCGTGCACCTCAGAAGGAACTGCACTGATTTATCCCCTGGTCACGGCCTCTCGTGCACCCCAGACAGAACTGCCCTGATTTATCCCCTGGTCATCTCCTCTCATGCGCCGTGATAGGACTACAATCATTTATCCACTGGTCCCATGCTCTCGTGCGCTCTGGTTATTACTGCATTGAGTTATCCCATGGTGACCTACTCTTGTGCTCCCTGGACAGGATTGCATTGCTTGATCCCCTCATCACCTATTCTCGTGCGCCCAGTACAGATCTGTATTAGTTTACTCTTATGCTGCCAGAACAGAACTGCATTGATTTATCCCCTGGTCTCACCCTGTTGTACGCCTGGGTATGAACTGCATTGATTTATTCCCTGGTCTCCTACTGCCAGAACAGGATTTCATTGATTTATACCCGGAAAACTCCCTCCTGTGCACGTGGGACCAGAATGCAAGGATTTATCCCCTGGTTTCACCCTCTCAAAACCCCGGGACCGGACTCCATTGATTTATCCCCTGGTCACCTACTCTTGTGCACCCGGGACAGGACTGCCTTGATTCATCCCCCGTCCACTACCTCTTGTCAACCGGGACATGACCTCATTGGTTTATCGACTGGTCTCACACTCTCGTGCGCTCGGGACTGAAATGCACTGATTTATCCCATAGTCACACCCTCTCCTCCACTGAAATGCACTGATTTATCCCATAGTCACACCCTCTCCTGCACCCGGGACAGGACTGCATTGCTTTATCCCCTGGTCTCACCCGGTTGTGCACCTGGGACTGGACTGCATTGCTTTATCCCCTGGTCACGGCCTCTCGTGAGCCCCGGACAGAACTGCACTGATTTATCCCCTGGTCACGGCCTCTCGTGAGCCCCGGATGTAACTGTGTGAGAGATGAGTAAACTTGACATGAAAATATGAAAGATGGGGAAACTAGTACAGACACATGGAGTGATGGATTAAACCAGTATGAACAAGCTAAGCATGGAAATTAGGATGCAGGAAGCAGAGTCAGCCTATGTAAGATAAGAACCTTCTAGTCCTTTCGACAGGATCAGTGAGCCCACCGTATGAACAATATAAGGAGAGGCAAGGAATAATAGAATGTAGGAAGTAAAGGTAGTCTGGGTGAGATAAGGGTCTCCTAGCCCTAGACAGAAGTACCAAGTTCTACATATATAATTAGTAAGCCTTACACAGATTTATCAAGTTATGCATATTAAATTAGTAAACCCTAGACAGGATTAGCGAACTCTGCATTTGAAGAGACTGTAGCTCTGAGAGTCGGAAAGGTGTGAATGGGGATAAGGGCAAGGTTGGTTGTGAATAAGGACAATGAGGATAATGACATGATGAGACACCGACAGGATACCCCTGGTCCTCCAAGTTCACAGAAACTGCATGTAGGCAGGAAGGATTGCCTAATGCCAAACCCATCCAGGAGGCAGAAGAATGTAAGGGGGAGGGTATTCCTATACTGAAATTCACTGTATAAAAGTTGGGTGAGCCCCAGTGTATGTGTGTATTCCCAGGGTAAGGGGAAGCATCCAACTTTGCATTGTTGTAAAATAAATGTTCTTTGTTCTCAATTTTTGTCTCGAGCAATTTCTGTTAAGGTACTTCTATTTCTAACAAATGGGGGGTCATCCGGGATCCCACTCCCTCCACTGACAGAGTGCCCAACGACGAGAGTAGGTGCACCCCAGCTGATTCAGCTGGACTCACGGACAACGGGTGGCTGGTCAGTGGAAGAAGCGAGTGATATCCGAGAAGAGGCATTGAGAACAAACGACGGGAGAACAATAAGGAAGCGCGATAAGAGTAGCTACTGGATCTGGCAAGAGAAATTTTTATACCTGTCAGTATGGGAGGTATGGGCAGTAAGAAAGAGAATCCTAGTGAAGGATTGGATGATCAGATAACCAGAGTCCGTTAGGAGTAATGTTATCTGACTGGGGTTCGGGGAGAACCCGGGGAAAAGACAAAATTGTCATGATTAAGTACTGTTGTCTGGAATGGGTTAAAACCCCTATTAAAGGGAGCTCGGTATATTGGCCGAGGCTCGGATCCGAGGATGACTGGATGTGTCAGGAACTGAACATCTGGCTGTATAAGAATCAAAGGGATAACATTGAAAGCAGGGAATAGGCAGCCTGCTGGCTCAGAGGATCGGTTGACGAACTGGTCCTGAAAGAAAAGAGAAGTGAGGACAAGAGAGATGAGGAACCTCTTGTACCTGGAACACAAGGATGGGATGTGTTACATTCCCTTCCTCAAGAGAATAGGGGTGGTATGATGACCCGTTCGCAAAGTATTAGATTGCCTCCACGGTCGACGAGAGACAGAGGCAATGGTAGTTTTGAGCAGAATGAGAACCTCCAGGAAGAAAGGGCAGGACAATGTGAGTCAGTTTCCGAAGAGCAGGATTTCAGAAATAATAAGCTAGAAGTTAGCAGGATGAGACCCCTACGGGAGGTTCCCGTGGGAGGGGGTCTCGGTTTTGTAAATGTGCCCTTGACCAGTATGGTGGTGCGTAATTTTAAGAGGGAAATGATTTCCCTGATAGCGGATCCCCAGGGATGCGCTGAACAATTGGGTCAATTGTTGGGACCGAATATATATACATGGGATGAATTAACGGCTATATTTAGGACTCTGTTTACCCTGGATGAGTGTGAAATGATTCGCCAGGCAGGGATTAGAGTCTGGGATCGGGATCACCAAGGGGGACCAGATGCGGTACCTGGAGAAGCTAAATTCCCCTTGGCTAGACCTAATTGGGATAAAAATACCAATGATGGTCGGGTATTAATGGAAGAGTATAGGGTTAATCTGATTAAAGGAATCAGGGAATCTGTTCCGAAGGGACAAAACTTTAAAAAGGCATTCGAAGTTCCTCAGGGACCCGAGGAGACCCCCTCGGCATTTTTGAATACAGCAATATGGGGGTCTGGATATAGAATCCCCAGCAGGGGAACAATTAGTATTAACGAGTTTCATTACAAATTCAGCCCCAGACATAAGGAGGAAATTACAGAAAACTGAGAATTGGCATGAGCAGGGAATAACCCAGCTTCTACAAATTGCGCAAAGAGATCTGAGGATAAGCAGAAGGGAAAGGCTAAGATTTTAATTCAGGCATTTAAGGGAGCTGTGGAGAGGCAGCAAGGAAAAGGTAGGGACTGTGTGCCAGCTCCTGGACGTTGGGAGAAGTGCCGGGAGTGGGAGAGTAGAGACCAGAGATAATTTCATAAATCACGACTTCTCACTTCAGTCACTGACCAATATTGATTAAAATTCATGCTAAAATTTAAATGTCATAAATGATCGTTTATCAATACTGTAGAATGAGCGAATTTAACTACCAGTTAATTCCAATTTATGAAATAAATTGTATTCAAATGTGATTTTGCACAGGGAGTACCTGAGAGTTGAGTGATGTTATAACATTTGCAGGGAGAAATGTTTGCGCAAATAGGGTGAGTTCTATACGTCTTAATTTTAAGTGTATGTGAGATAAAGGATCTGATGTGTAAAGTGGCTGGATCAGCCAGTTGAAGGGGGAGTGTGCATGTCCCTTTAAGTACGTTGTGGCACTAATGAATTGTATGCTGTTCACTTGAAACTGAGGCTCCAGGCTCCTCTCTTGCAGTTAGAGGTATGGAGCCCTCTCAAAAGATTTAGTACACATTCAGCAGTCAAGGTCTGTGAGCTTAAAGATCGCCCACCTATGGAGAATAAAGAAACCTCTGGGGAAATCCAATAAGTTAATAATTGATTTCTCTGGTGCATTTTCCTCTGGAGTGAAACTCATGCCTCAGCACAATTTCTCTGTATTGCCACTGTAATTTAGTTCTGGAATATGATTTAATTAGTGGCATAGTTCAGAACAATTGGGTGCATAGGCATAACAATATCATTAATAGCTCACAGATCTTGTACCAGATGCTATCAGTACATCTTGACTTAAGAACTGGAGAAATTGGCATGTTAGAATGAGATTGGCAGGGCACCAATATTTCTTGATTCAATAATGACCCCACAAGCTCCAGGATTCATGTAGTAGAACTCTAAGTGGAATATAATAGAAACGAGACTGTACTTAAATGATTGTGTGTGCAAACCTCATAAGTACATATTTTGAAAGTTTTCAGTGCCGGTTTTTACAGATTGTTTTAAATAAGGCCAGCTCCTATGGGCTGTGGTGCAAGGCATTTAATGTTTAAACTACAATAGCGACGTTATATAATCGTTAAATTCGTTGCCGTCTGCAGTGACAAAGACATGTCTTATTCCCACTCGGCTATTTTTAAAATAAATTCATTTCAGAATACAGTTAATATCACTCGCCGAATCGTTATGGCTAATGGTGTAATTTTCAAATACGAAGCGATCTTGATGGATAGGGATGATCTGACTTTGACTACAAGTAGAGAACATAATCCAGCAGCCTTTTTAGTCTCTCCAAGCTCTGCCAACACCATCAATGAGTTAGAGCATATATGTTTGGAGGTGATAGACCTGCAGACTAAGATTAGAGAGGATTTAAGTGATGAGCCTTTACAGGAGAGAGAACGATGGTTTATTGATGGCTCTTCCCGCTGTATTGATGGCACTCGCTATAGCGGATATAGTATAGTGGATGGGAAAGAGGGGGTAGTTATTGAAGCCGGTCGCCTTCCCGGTCACTGGTCAGCCCAGTCTTGCGAATTATATGTCCTCTGTCGAGCTCTCCAAGGTCTGGAAAATAAGGTGGGCACAATCTACGCAGATTCAAAATACACTTTTGGGGTCGTGCACACCTTTGGGAAAATCTGGAAGGAGCGGGGAATGATAACGGGAAAAGGACAGGAATTGATGCTTGAGAACCTAATTGTCCAATCCTTGGAGGCTCTGACGTTACCTGAAGAAATAGCTGTGGTTCATGTATGGGGCCATCAAACTGGTGACAGCCCTGAAGCACAGGGCAACAGACAGGCAGATGCAGCTGCTAAACAGGCTGTGCTCACTGCGAAAGTGGACATGCAGCAGTTACTCCCCATCCCACAGGAGCTTAAAAAGACTCCCATCTTTTCATGAGAAGAGGAGGTTTATATGAGGGATCAGGGGATGCATCAAACTAGTGATGGGTTGTGGTGGACAGCCGAAGGACGCCAAGTGCTGAACAAAGCATTGGCACAGCAAATTTTTGATCAGCTCCACCAACTGGGGAGCCCAGGCACTTGTCGACACTTTTGTACGCTCCTTTCATTGTTCGGGCGTATACACTGTAGCCAAGCAGAGTACTCAGGGGTGTCCAATTTGTCAGAAAATTAATGAGAAAGTCATGCGCCAGGTAATGCCTAGCCGTCGCGATATCGCTGTACACCCTTTCCAACGGATACAAGTGGATTTCACAGAGTTACCCAAGATAGGTGTTCACAAGTACCTGTTGGTGATGGTAGATCATTTCACGCGATGGGTTGAGGCTTTCCCGACCCCGAATGATCGTGCTAGCACCATTATCAGAGTACTGCTGGATTCTGTGATTCCACGGTATGGGATGATCCAGACCATTGACTCGGATCGGTGCACACACTTTACTTCTCGGGTACTCCAGGGGGTTTGTAAAAGACTGGGCATAGACTGGCAGCTCAGAAGGGTTTACTAGCTCAAACTCACCCACTGGAGTATCCTATTCATTCTATTAAACCTGGTGATTGGGTATTTGTTAAAGCTTGGCAAGATAAACAACTAAAACCTGTCTGGGATGGCCCCTACTGTATACTTTTGATTACAGACACCCCTGTATGAACAAAAGAAAAGGGTTGGAGCCACATCCAACGAATCAAACGAGCTGCTGAACCACAGACTACAGATCTTGAAAATCCACCCTCCACCTGGCATGCAGTCCTTCATCCTGACTTGAAAGTTACACTAGCCGGGAAAAAATCTTGTAATGTTGTTTTTATTATTCATTGTACTGTTTAGTTGTTGCCTCCCAAATTCTGGGACATCACTGAAGTATTCAAAATGTATTAAGTCCTCCTGGAATAGGGGCAGCATAGATGGCCAGTATTTTACTTGAGAATGTAGACGGGGCATAGATATAGATTTCAAATGTGGACCAGGGGAACAGAACACCTCTCAATATGATGATTTTAATGGTATTTTGGACTCTGCAGATATTAACAAGATCAGTTTTAAACGTTTAGCACAAAGCAGATGTGGGCACAAAGGCAGGCAGGATAATTGTCAGGATTGTACATGTGGCAGAGAGAGAGTTGATACATATGCTAATGTTCGCAGGCAGGCTACAACTCACAGATTAAGTTACAAGAAACACCCCTCCCCTACCTGTGCTATTGTAGAGCATCCTTTGGGTTACACAGCCATTTCAATTCTTAAATACCACTACTTTAAGGGGAGTCCCAATGGTAAACGAAATAAACAGCTCCAGAATACTAAAGTTGCTGGGCATTTAAATCGTTTGTTCAGACTCCAGGTGGCTTTGGAGATCGTCGCCGAACGGACGGCGATGGCCCTTAATGTAGGGGTTGAAGAAAGGCGGCAGCTACTAGCAACGATTCAACAAAACCGCCTGGCTCTCTATTGCTCGTTGGCTGCTGGAGGCAGCGTCTGTGCGAGACTCAGTACTGACAATGCTTACAACAGTCAGGCGGTTTAAGTCACTGCTTCAGGACTTCGACAAGAATCTGCCCATGCCCATGCTCAGACTTGGCAACCTTGGACTGATGTGGGATGGACTAGACATTTTACTGAGAACTGGAGCCTGATACTCGCAGCCCTTATAGCAGCAGGACTCACTATTCTGGTCAGTGTGGTGCTCCCCTATCTAAAGGCTGATATTCATTTCATGATTTTGCGGACCCCTATTTCTATAACCCAAGGGGTGTGTGTTTCCCAAATGGATGCTTATGACACTGCAATTTGTTTATTGACCCGCTGGGAGAAAGACCAACTTTGCCAATCGCACAGTTAATTTGACAGATCAGTGACACTGATCTAAAAGAGAAGTGAGGATTGTGAGATGTCAGTAACACTGATCTTTTTGAGAGATCAGTATCACTGATCTAAAAGAGAAGTGAGGATTGTGAGAGATGAGTAAACTTGACATGAAAATATGAAAGATGGGGAAACTAGTACAGACACATGGAGTGATGGATTAAACCAGTATGAACAGGCTAAGCATGGAAATTAGGATGCAGGAAGCAGAGTCAGCCTATGTAAGATAAGAACCTTCTAGTCCTTTCGACAGGATCAGTGAGCCCACCCTATGAACAAGATAAGGAGAGGCAAGGAAAAATAGAATGTAGGAAGTAGAGGTAGTCTGGGTGAGATAAGGGTCTCCTAGCCCTAGACAGAAGTACCAAGTTCTACATATATAATTAGTAAGCCTTATACAGATTTATCAAGTTATGCATATTAAATTAGTAAACCCTAGACAGGATTAGCGAACTCTGCATATGAAGAGACTGCAGCTCTGAGAGTTGGAAAGGTGTGAATGGGGACAAGGGCAAGGTTGTGAATAAGGACAATGGGGATAATGACATGAGAAGACATCGACAGGATACCCCTGGTCCTCCAAGTTCACAGAAACTGCATGTAGGCAGGAAGGATTGCCTAATGCCAAACCCATCCAGGAGGCAGAAGAATGTAAGGGGGAGGGTATTCCTATACTGAAATTCACTGTATAAAAGTTGGGTGAGCCCCAGTGTATGTGTGTATTCCCAGGGTAAGGGGAAGCATCCAACTTTGCATTGTTGTAAAATAAATTTTCTTTGTTCTCAATTTTTGTCTCGAGCAATTTCTGTTAAGGTACTTCTATTTCTAACAACTGCATCGAATTATCCCCTGGTCACGGCCTCTCGTGTGCCCAGGACTGAACTGCTTGGGAGGGGTTCGGAGGGCTATGGACTGGGTGCAGGTCAGTGGCACAGGGTAGAATAATAGTTCAGCACAGACTAAGGGCCCATTCATTTCCCTGCTGTAGTTTTTTTTAAGGTTCTATGGAGGATTTGGGCAGCACAGGTTCATGGTGTGGAAGGGCCTGTTATTGTACTGCAGGTATAAAGTTAAAGATTTAATACATAGACGAATCTATTGGCTCCACCTCATGTTTTCTCTTTTCAAACTAAGGATTTTTAAATGTTGTATCGATAGGACCGTAATGCACAGAACTACCCACCCAATTCTGATTGGAGACCCTGGTTTGGATCTTCCAGACAGTATTCAGAGAGATACACAAGCAACAAGCAACATTTCAGACTTGAGCCGCAGGTCGAGTATCTGTACTATATAAAGTTCACCGCTTGACCTGCTGAACTTCTCCAGCATTTGCATCCTTACAGAATTTGTTGACTTACTACGTTTGAACAGAGAAGAATTGACATCAGGACATTTCACTCCTTAACTGTAGATCCACACAGACAAAAACTTTAAATGTGGATTTACAGAACAGTAACAGGTCATAAGCCACACCAATTCACCTTCACTTCCCACATTGTGAAGGGCAAGAGAAAACACTCAAACTCCTTACACGGCTACAGACTTGAACCTGGGTCAATGTTACTTTCAGAAAATTCTGCTAAACATGTCAAGATCAAAATTCTATTGATTACCAGGTAATAAAGGGCAACATTACACAAAGTCACTTCAGTTAGTCACAAGGCTGACAGATTTACATGAGCAGAAACTAAACAAAGTACTTCTTACACTAAGAAAAGAGAATTCCCTCAGTCAGGGTCTGCCAGTGCAGTCCCCTACCCAAACCATTAACAGCCCATACTCCACATCCAAAACCAGAGACAGGATTGACCACAAATATTCCTAAGCCATCACCCCAAGCCAAGACCTAAAGTTACCCAGTAGAGGAAACAGAACAGAACAAATTAAACCAACATCTTTCTCTGGCTGCATAACAATTGGCCACATTGTTCAAGAATTTATCACAGCCACCAATGTACAATAGCTCTCACTAACACCAGATGCCATTCACAGCAACTCAAAGAACAAGCCCAGGAAAACAACCAACAATAAAACCCAGACTCCACCTACCTTTCTCTGGTTCCAGCATCATGTCATTTCAGCCTTAATCTGAATATCACAACTGGAGAAATTCTCCACTGTTTTAAGCCCATGAAATTCTGTCACCTGATAAACAGCCTCCCATCCCTTCATTGATGTGGCTTCATTATTGGCCACAACTGTGGAGACAGGAGACTGGCCTTCGCTGGAATGTGGATAAGAATTAATTGGCCGATCTCACTGTTGTAACTTCACGTGTGAAATCCGTTGCTGGACATTCAAATAAGGGCTGTCTCCAAACTTCCTAGTTCTGGCCAACAGCAACACAGCATCCATGAAAAAATGGCAGCTGTTTATCAGGTATCAGCAGGTCATGGGGCTAAAACAGGGGAGTTTTTTTTCAATTGAGTTCTTGGTGTAAAAGACTGTACTTTTTGTTAATGGTCAGTCCTGGGACAGCTAAATACTTTAATAAAGCAAACTAGTGTTTTCTTTGTTCCTAGTTGTTGAACAGCTGTTCACACTCTGAAATATATTGGTTTAATGGGATCTGTTTGCTTTCCCAGTGCCTTTGGGCATTGGTTTGGGAATATTTATGTAACAGTTGGTACAATGGTCATGTCATGTTCAAATCTAGGACTGTCTGCAAGGAGTTTGTATGTTCTCCACACATCAATATTGGTTTTCTCCCACCCTTCAAAATGTGTGTGGGTGGGGGGGGTGTGTGGTTTGCAGGTTAACTGGAGTGTTTGTGTGGCATAGGCTCATTTAGGCCAATTACTGTGGTGTGTGTTTAAATATAAAGATTCAGTCTGGGGTCTGTCCGTGTGGATGTATTGTTAGTGGGCAAAATGTCTTGGCATTAATTAGAACTATAAGAACACTACAGCACCAGAAATACCCCATTCGACCCTCCTAGACTGTGCCAAAAACCTCATTCTGCTGGTCCCACTGACCTTCACCCATTCCATAGTCCTCCCATCCTTGTATCTATGCAATTTAATCTAAAAACTTAAGAGTGAGTCTGCATTTACCATGTCAGATGGAAGCTCGTTCAGTACTCGCACCCTCTCTGAATGAAGATATTCCCCCTAATGTTCCCCTCAACCTTTCCCCAATCACCTTAAAGTCACTGCAGCAGGCCATTTTAGATGGGCCGAATCGCCACCCCAGTCATCCGATACAAGATGGTACGGGCCCCCCTTCCCTTCCGAGGAGAAACCAGCGGTTGGCATCACGCGTTGCCTGGGAACGGCGCCGCTTCCCGGTGGTGCTCCACTGGACGGGAGGTCTTCCCACCATCCATGCTCCCGTTGCGGGAAATACAACCACCGACCAGAAAACTGTTACTTCAAAAATTCTAAATGCAACTGTGGCAAAATAGAAGGACATATCAAAGCTAAATGTCTGCTTCTAAAGTGCAGGTGGCCTGCAAATAAACAGGCAGCTAAAGACAAAACAATTGCAGAGAGAGCGAGGCAACCTAACAACAAAGATGATAACAGCCCAACAGCTGACCTTGAGTGGCGGAGCACTCAGGCCCCTGAAATTTCAGCTCCTGACATATTACACATCCGAGGAATAAACAGAGGAGACACAGCAATCTTTATATAGCTAAAAATAAACAGACAACCCCTGAAGATGGAGTGAGACTCGGGGGCAGTGGTGTCCTTAATGCCGTTACACATCAAGGAACGTTTGCTTCCACAACTCCTGGTGAAAACAACTCAAATAAATCAGTTACAGGAGACAGAATCAGTGTTTGGAAAATGTACCGTCCAAGTACAAAACAAGCAACACCAACCAAAAACACTGTCTCTCTACATCATAAATAGCCAGGGACCAGCACTCTTCAGAAGAAACTGCCTACAATACATTTCCCTAGACTGGCTGGAAATCGGTTCAATACTAAATGTAAACCACACGGACACCTCCCAGCCAGAATTCGAACAAATCCTTAGCAACCACGCAGTGGTTTTCCAAGAATTGGGGAAAATCAAAGGTGCAATTAAAAGATAATGCAGAACCAAAATTCTTTAAAGCCAGAACAGTCCCTACTGATGCAAAATCAGTTAATCCCTTTTACAATAGATAACCTTTCCTTTAAAGAATGGGAGAAAAAAGGATCAAAAGAATAGAAAATTATTTTTCAGGAAATAAATTACTATCCTTTGAACAAATGAAGGATAAATGTAATATAACTCAAGATACAGTGTTGGCATACTACCAACTGAGATCCTACCTGAATGACAAATTGGGAAGCAGTCTGAGTTTACCAGAAGGAAGTAATTTTGAATATGTGATTACAGATAAAATGATAATCAAAAAATTTATAACAAATATGTATATTAAACTGCAAGAAAGGGAGAATGAGGAAACAAATGGTAAAACTAAACAAAAATGGGAACAAGATTTAAACATAAAGATAAAGAAGGAAACATGGGAGAAGTTATGCTCTGGAACTATGAGAAATACAATAAACACGAGGTTACGTATGATACAATATAACTGGATACACAGGCTATACATTACACCTCAAAAGTTAAATAAATGGTATTTGACAGATGTTTTTGTTGTAAAAAAGAAATGGGAACAACAATTCATGCAATGATATGTGAGAAAGTGGAAAAATTTTGGGAAGATCTAAACCAGATATTAAATAAAATTACAGAAAACAATATACCAAAAAACCCAGAGATCTTCCTCCTAAGTAACATAAAAAACAAAGAATTTGGACTTGATTTGGATGGTGCACAAAAATGATTTGTTATGATAGCTCTAGCCGTAGCAAAAAAATGGATTATGTCAACCTAGAAATTAGAAGATAATTTGAGAATACAACAATGGTATATAGAAATGAATAAATGTATTCCATTAGAAAAAATAACATATAATTTAAGAAATAATATTGAAATATTTGAACAAATATGGGAGCCAGACATGAAACACAATCGAGAAAACCTACCGGGGACATCTACCACCTAAAATAACGAAAGGAGAAGGAAATGAAAAGAATTGACTCAGTGGAATTTCTTGTTTATTTTTATTGAATGACAACATTTTTTGACTGGTTTAATGTATCTTAGATTCTGTACTTTAAATGAATGGGGGGGGGGAGGTAGGTAGGGTGGGATGGGGGGGGAGAAAATGACACTGTATATATTTGAAAAGGAAAATGTATGTATCTTGGTCAATGTGGTTTATGGTGTGAAAAATAAAAATTTTTTTAAAAAGCCAGAATAGTCCCATTTGCTATGAAAGGGAAAATTGAGGCTGAATTAAACCGACTAAAAGTATGAAGTCACATTAGAACCAATATAATACAGCGATTGGGCAGCGCCCATCATACCCGTACGAAAAGTAAACGGGGAGATTCAAATTTGCAGCGATTACAAAGTCACCATCAACCCATCACTCAAAGTACCCGAACACCCAATGCCCAAGGCAGAAGAATTCTTCCAAACACTCAACAGAGGTCAAAAATTCACAAAACTAGATTTGTCCTAAGCCTATCAGCAGATAGAATTGGAGAAGAAAACTCCAGGGAATATGTGACAATCAGTCCCATCTGGGACTCTTCTCCTATAACTGCAATTCTTACAGAATTTCAGCAGTACCAGAGATTTTTCAAGCAACCATGGCCCCATCACGACATGGACTCTCAGTTGGGCGTTACCTAGATGATGTCATCATCACGGGCCAAACGACAGTGGATACTTACAAAACCTTGAAAAGGTTTTAACCAGACTACAACAGGGTTACGAAAGGACAACTATGCCTTTACGCGCCTCTCAGTAACACATCTTGGGTTTAAAATCGACAATGAATCCAGCAGGAACAGAAGCCGTTCACAAGGCCCCGTACCCAACTAACAAATCGGATTTACAGTCTTTCCTAGCACTTGTTAATCACTACCAAAAACATATCCCTAATATGTCTACCCTATGCATCCCGCTGAACCAATTACTCAAGAAAGATCAAACGTGGTATTGGAACACAGAAATAAAAAAGTCAATCAACTAAAGGAAATACTAATGACAACAAATTAGGTGCTGATCCACTCCGACCACCACAACCATCCGGGAATGGGTCGAATGAAGGCACTGGCCTGGATGCATGTCTGGTGGTGCTCTATCGACAGAGACATTGAAACAACAGTAAGAGAATGTGAAGTATGTCAGACAATGCAGCCAAAAATGGCACAAGCCAAAGCTAACCTATGATAATGACCATCCAAACCCTCGCATTAGATTCATGTAGACTTCGCTGGACTACTCATGGGTGAGACTTTCCTAAACGCTGCAGACGCATTCTCCAAATGGCCACTAGTTTCACAGCTGAACAACACCAAAGCAGATCCTATGATTGACTGTGTGTGTCTGTGTGTGTGTGGGTCTCTGAGCGTGTGTATCTCTGAGCATGTGTGTGTGTGTGTGTGTTGGTCTATGTGTACGTGTGTGTGGGTCTATGTGTGCGGGTCTGTCTCTGTGTGTGTGTGTGTGTGTGTGTGTGTGTGGGTCACCGAGTGTGTGTATGGGTCTCTGTGTAGGTCTCTGAGTGTGGGTGTGTGTGTGGGTCTATTAGTGTAGGTGTGTGCGTCTCTGAGCATGCGCTCCTGCGCTGGGGCGCGCCTGCGCTGGGGCGCGCCTGCGCCGGGGCGCACCTGCGCCGGGGCGCACCTGCGCCGGTAGCGCGAATGTGTGGGTCTCTGAGCATGTGTTTGTCTGTGTGCGTGTTTGTCTGTGTGTGTCTCTCTCTCTAATATTTGTTTCTCATCAGGTAATCCATCCAAAATGGCATTGTGGGCTTTGTTCCCCAAGCTGTCCATATTGGCTGTCCATGGACCATCTCTGCCCCAACAATCCTCAGTGTCACCTGCATTAAATCAATGATAGGGGAGCACTTTTTGGGTAACTCTAGCCGTGTTTCCTCAGTCAATCTGGCCAGTTTAGTTTTTCATTCACACATTCCTGCTGCCTGGGGTTAATGGGAGTAGCGGAAAATCCCCATTTCCTGAAACAGTTCTTCATTTACATCATCCTTAAAAATTTTTTATTTAATTTCACATATGCATTAAAAACATAAATTTCTTACTTGAAAATAAGTTAACATTAATGCAAAATGATTTTAAAAAAAAACCCCACCTCCCCACTACCCAATAGAAAAGAAAAAAGAAAACATCTGGTAAAAATTGAGCAAAACTCTCAAATAAATTCTAACGTCTTAACTTTCTCGATTTTAGGAGTCAGAAGGTTCAGGTTGGGTGATTACAACTTAATTCCTACACTTGGTAAATACGGTTCCCAAATTTTTTAAAAAAGAAAATTCAAATTTGTTCCATCAATTATATGTAATTATTTCAAGGTGGATACAACGACCCATTCCCAAATACACATTGGACTTCCAAGTTACTGCCACACATTTTAACCATATAACAATCACAGCACAGAAACAGGTCATTTGGCCCTTCTCGTCCACACTGAACTAAATACTCTCATCTAGTCCCACCTATTTGCATTCCCCTCCCATCCATATACCAATCCAATTTTCCCTTAAAAGACAAAATGGACCCTGCCACCACTATTTCTCCCGGAAGCTCATTCCACTCAGCCGCCACTCTTTGAGTAAAGAGATTCCCCCTCATGTTACTTCTGAACTTTTGCCTTTGAACTCAAAACCTCTTGTTTTAATCTATCCCACTCACAATGGAAAAAGCCTATCCACATCAATTCTATCTATCCTTCTCGTCATCTTAAATACCTCTATCAAATCCCCTCTCAACTTTCTATGATTCAAAGAATAAAGACCTAATTTGCTCAATCTTTCTTTGTAATCGAGATGCTGAAACCCAGGTAACATTGACGTAAATCTTCTCTACACCCTCTCTATTTTGTTGATATCCTTCTTATAATTTGGTGACCAGAACTGCACACAGTACTCTAAATTTGGCCTTCTACAGTCTCAACATCATTTCCCAACTCCTCTATTCTATGCACTGGTTGATATAGATCAGCTATTTGAACAGATTCTTTTTGATGTTTAATTCTGTGTCAAAAAAATTTGCAAGTAAATATTTCAGTTATTTGGTTTTAGAAAGGAATTAAGACAATAAAACATTAGGTCTCAACATTTCTTTCCACTCACATCCCACTTTAAGTAATCCTTTCTGCCATTGGTGCTCTGCGATTAATAAGGGATTGCTTCAGATGGTTTGTGGGTGGAAAGAAAGTTTTAATCATCCCTCATTGACTCGTGACATGCACGGTTTCATAACACCAAAGGAAATGGGCCACAACTATTTTGGTAACTATTAGGTCCAGAGCAGTGATTCTCAACCTTCCCAGTCATGTACTACTTTTAGAATCCCTTACTAATCTATGGCGAAGTGGGATGTGAGAACCATTACTTTAAGGTCTCAGTATATACAATATTGTGGTGAGTGGGAAGAAAAAGTTTGAAAATCACTGCATAAAAGGTTCAACTTTAATGACATTTGAGCAATTGAAATGTAGGTATGGGATACAGAACAATACAATATTCTATTATCAGTTAAAGGCATAGTTATGAGAATATTTGGGTCCATATTTGATGTTAACTGAACAAATTTAATTGGACATTTCTGTGATGTAGACAACTTTGCAAAATGGAATGAGGTCAGAAGTCAAGACAAAGATGGGAGAAAGATTTAAAAATAAATATTCAAGAGGAAATTTTTTTAGAACTTTGTCAGGACACAATTAATGTTGGGCATAGAATGGTACAAGATCTTACTCCACAGAAATTGAATGGATTAAATTCTAATTTTTCAGATAAATGTTTTATTTGGAATAAAGAAATAGTTACTTTACGTTCTACCTGGGAATCTTCAAAATTAAGACCCTTTGGGACAGAATTGGGATTAATTTTGGAAGGAGTTACAAAAGTTAAGTAATACCCAAGATCCAATTTTTCATTTATCTTGGCTACAAAGTGAGGACCATGGCCTGAACTCAGTGCCTCAGGCAGTCCACAGCAGGGTCGAAATTTTAAACCCATCTTCAAATCAGTAAAACAAAATCTTAATAGAAGTCAAGTCAATATTTTCTTAAAACAAACAGGATAAATGTGGGTATAATAGAGCAACAAAGATAGCAACACTTACTGTTTGCATATTTGGTTTAGTTAATTTTGTCTCTGATGCTGCATTTCAATGGATTCAGAAATCATGTGATCTTGTTCATTTTCAAGTTGATTGCTGGTCCTCAGCTCAAAGGATATTGGAGTGTTTAGGTCTTCTTGATGCATTTTCAAGCATTGTTCTACCTCAAAGCACATTGTCATCGGGCTGCAGGAGGGACACCTGCTTGACTCCAGTGGGTTCCTCCAGACATCTCTGAGTCTCCTGCCCCTGTGAGTGTGGAATGACAGTGCTTTGGTTAGTGGCTGTACATAGGTGATCAACAAATATCACTTCAGTCTTAGGATTTTAACCCTGTTCTGCCTTGCGGGTTTATAAGCATTTCAAATAACAGCAAAACTTTGATTCAGTTCAACCCAGTTCCTGCTGACGACTTATTCTTCAAGGTCCCAGGCAAATCAATCATAACAAGACAATATTTTTATTAATTCTATAAAATCACTCTTGATACCAGTGGTTCTCAACCTTTTTCTTTCCACTCACAACCCACTATGCCATCGGTGCTCTGTGCTGTGTCATGGATTGGTTAAGGTGGCGTGTGGTTGGGAAGGGAAGGTTGAGAATCAGTGTTCCAGACCTTATTTTGCTCGGAGAAAAATGGTTGTTGGCCCATTTCCTTTGGAGTTCTGAAACTGTGCACTCCATGAGTCAATGAGGACTGATTAAAATGGGTTTTTCAAACATTTTCTTCTCATTACTAATCACAGAGCACTCATGGCGTAGGGATCACTTGAAGTGGGATGTGAATGAGAAGATAAAGGTTGAGAACCACTGCTCCATTCACTCAAAAGGGAGGCACTTGTGTACTTCCTGAAGAGAATTTTGTGGAGAGATAATGCGTCCCTTCCTTTGGTCAGTCCTAGCTTCTCAGATGAGCGATGTGCCACTCCTCCTTGGTCAAATAAATTATTGCATTAAGTTGTACAGTTCAAAGAAATTGTCCAGCAGGGGTGGTTCATAATTCTGGATCCCTACTGTTTACAGAGCTCAATGAAATGAGCAGGGCCCTGAAGTTATCCCCTATCAGGCGAGACTTCAATTTCTGAATCAACGGTGATTCATAACAGCAGCTCTTGCAGTAGCATCTGTCTGAGGGGGACAGGGTTCAGGTATGGGGATAAATATTCCTTTCCTTTTCTCTAACAAATAGAAACAATTCAAATCCTGGGAAGACTGGATGATAGAAGGCAGCTGTCTTTATTTCTGTATTTTTCACAATGGCATCACCTGCAGTGTAAACTTCGATCTGTTAAATCTTGTCCTGTTAAAAGATAGTTTTACTGCAAACAATCCATGTTCACCTGGAGGCACTTTTTAAAAGGCTGTCGAGTTGACAGTAATACAGTCATGGAAGGTCAGATTAATTCTCTTGGGGAAGAGTTCATAGTGGCTCAAAAGTGCTTGATTAGATGTCAGGAGAGCTGCCACTGAATGTAGCCCCTCAGGCAGCACCTCCTGCCACCACGTAACAGGGTAACCATGTGTTTTTAAAGCAAGATTAACAGTCTTCTAGACTGTAGTATTAGCCCTTTCAACCTACCCATTGCCCTGCAGGTTGTAGCATACGGTACAGCTGGTGGCAATCCCCTTTCGTAGCAAGGCTCACCGCAGTTCAGGGCTCATGAATGCTGAGCCCCTATCAGTATGAATGTAATTGGGAAAACCAAAAATGCTGAAAATTCTGTCAAGTGACTTAATGACAGACACTGACGAGACATCAGGGCAGGGTATCCCAAAGGGAAACCTGGAATATTCGTCAATTACAGTCAGGAATGTACATTTTTGTTGTTGAAAGGTAACGGCCCTTCAAAATCTAAACTAATCCTCTCAAAATGTCAGGTTGCCTTGATGAGAGTAACCTCCGGAGCATTGAAGTATTGCAGTTTGCATTCTGCGCAAACAGGACAGCTTTTAGTCAGTTTCCTGACTTCTTCTAGCCTGCCACAATCCCACCGAGTCTAGTGGTTGTTTTCTGTGTGTAGCAGCCACTACATTTGTGACCCCGACCAGTCCAGATCTCCAAACATGGACTCTTCGGCAATGAGCGCCGTCTCAGTAAAGCTCCCCCCTTCTGGACCAACGAGCCCCGTACATGGCTCGGGCAGGCGGAGGCACAGATTAGACTCCGGAAGATCATCTCGAACTCCACCATGTTCTACCACATGGCGAGTGTCCTCAATGAAGAAACAGCGGCCAGAGTGGATGACACGATCCCTGAGGAGGGCAAGTACATCACCGTCAACCACCTCCTCCTCTGCACCTTCGGACTCTCCCGTCAGCAGTGCGCGGCCAGACTGATGCACCTCGATGGCCTGGGGGACAGAGCCCCATCAGCTTTAATGGATGAGATGCTCACAGTGGCAGAAGGAAACAAACCCTGCCTGATGTTTGAGCAACCCTTCCTTGAACAAATGCTGGAGGACATCCAGCTCCTGCTAGCGGACGAGATCTTCTCAGGCCCCAGGAATGTCGCAGCCAGCGCTGACGAGCTGTGGCGGATAAAGAGAGAGAACCAGGTCACCCGCCCTACTCGCAGCCAACCACAGCCAGCCCCAGACAGAAGATCAAGGAGCACAGGCCCCTTCATCCGCTCAGGTCCTCGACCCACTCAACCTCGTGGGTCCCCCTCGCCCTCGCAGGTCCCGACCCCGACCCCCATCCCATCCCATCCCACCCCACCCAACCCCACTCTCACACCCATCCCCGCCACCTCTGACCCAGTTTGTGTGAACCATTTCTACTAAAGAGCATCTTCACCATCTTCAGACGGTCAAAGAGCGCGCGGCCCATGACGTCGCTCTTACGTCATCACGTTAACAGCCCGGATAACGCGGCAGGCAGAGGTTCTCAGGCATGCATGCACAGTGCACATCTCCCCGAGTCTGTGTGTGTGCGTGAGTGACTGTCGGGGTCTGAAGGTGATTCAGTACCGGTCCCAGAGCGGATCTGCAGAACCCGGATCGGAGCGGATCTGTGGGGCTCCTGTGCTTCCAGGACTATGAGACGCTTCTCCCTGGGTCCACGCCTTGGTGCTAACTTAACCAGCTGCTCTACTTGAGCCCGTGGTCTCACTCTCTCGTGCTCCCGGGACAGGACTGCATTGATTTATTCCCTGTTCACTCCCTCTCGTGCGCTGGTGAGAGAACTGCCTTGATTTATCCCTTGGCCACACCGTCTTGTGCACCCAGAACAGAACTGCATTGATTTAATCCCTGGTCACACACTCTCATTCGTCCAGGACAGAAATGCATTGATTTATCCACTGGTCTCACTCTCATGTTCCCCTGTGACAGGATTGAATTGATCCATCCACTAGTCTCACCCTCTCATGCACCCGGGACAGGATTCCACTGATTTAAGCCCTGGTCACCTCCTCTCGTGCGCCCAGGACAACACTGCCTTGATTTATCCCCTGGCCACACCGTCTTGTGCACCCAGAACAGAACTGCATTGATTTAATCCCTGGTCACACACTCTCATTCGTCCAGGACAGAAATGCATTGATTTATCGGCAGGTCTCCATCTGTCGGGTGCCCAGGGCATGACTGCATATATTATTGACTGGTCACACCCTCTCTTGCGTCTGGGATAGAACTGCATTGATTGATCCCCTGGTCAGCTACTCTCGTGCGCCCGGGTCGGGACTACATTCATTTATACACTGGTTACACCCGCTCATGCGCCCGTAACAGATCTGCTTTGACTCATTCTCGGGTCACACCCTCTCGTACGCCCCCGACAGGATTGCATTAATTTATCCCCTGGTGTCACCGTCTTGTGCATGCAGGACAGGGCCTCATTGATTTATCCCCGGTCATTTAAACTCCTGCGCCGAGATAGGACTATAATCATTTATCCACTGGTCACATGCGACCACGTGCCCGACATAATACTGCATTGATTGATCCCGTGCTAACGTACTCTTTTGCACCCAGGACAGGACTGCATTGATTTATTGCCAGGTCATCAACTCTCCTACGCCCAGGACAGGACTGTATTGATTTATACCCTGGTCACACACTCTCGTGCACACGGGATAGGACTGCATTGATTTATATCCTGGTCACACCCTCTCATGCGTCTGGGATAGAACTGCATTGATTTATCCCCTGGTCTCACACTCTCGTGCACCAGGGGCTGAACTGCATTGATTTGTCCCCTAGTTACACCCTCTCGTCCGCCCGGGACAGAACTGCATTGATTTCTCCCCTGGTCTCACTCTCATGTTCACCTGTGGCAGGACTGCATTGATTTATTGGCAGGTCTTCATCTGTCGGGTGCTCAGGGCATGACTGCATGTATGGTCATTTCCTCTCGTGCACCGGGATAGGAATACAATCATTTATCCACTGGTCACATGCTAACATGTGCTCTGGTTATTATTGCATTGAGTTATTCCGTGGTGACTTATTCCCGTGCTCCGAATGCAAGACTGCATTGATTTATACCCTGAAAACTCCCTCTTGTGCACGTGGGACTGGAATGCATTGATTTATCCACTGGTCTCACCCTCTCATGCACCCGGGACAGGACTCCACTGATTTAACCCCTGGCCACCTACTATCGTGCACCCGGGACAAAACTGCATTGGTTTATCAGTTGGTCTCCACCTGACGTGGGCCCGGGGCATGACTGCATCAATTAATGCCCTGGTCACACCCTCTCGTGTGTCTGGGACAGGACTACAACTCCCACTTGTCCATGCGGGACAGGACTTCATTGATTTTTCCCCTGGTCACTTTCACTCCTGCGTCAGGATTGGACTTTATTGATTTATCCCTTGGTCACACACTCTCATTCGTCCAGGACAGAACTGCATTGATTTATCCCCTCGTCTCACTCTCATGTTCGCCTGTGACAGGACTGCATTGATTTATTCCCTGGTCACACCCTCTCATGCGCACGGGGCATGACTGCATGATTTATCCCCTGGTCACATGCTATCGAGTGCCCGGGATAATACTGCATTGATTGATCCCGTGCTAACTTACTCTTTTGCGCCCGGGACAGGACTGCACTGATTTATCACCAGGTCACCTACTCTCTTGCACCTGGCACAGGACCTCATGAATTTATCCCCTGATTTCAACCTCTTGTAAGCCCGGGATAGAACTGCATTGATTTATCCGCTGGTCTCCATCTGTCCTGTGCCCAGGGCATTACTGCATGTGTTATCCACTGGTCATACCGTCTGGTGCACCCGAGACAGGACTGCATTAATTTATACCCTGTTCACACCCTCTCACGTGTCTGGGATAGAACTGCATTGATTTATCCCCTGGTCACACATTCTCGTGCGCACGGGGCATGACTGCAAGGATTATCCCCTGGTCACAGCCTCTCGTGCACCAGGGGCTGAACTGCATTGATTTATCCCCTAGTTACACCTTTTCATCCTCCCGGGACAGAACTGCATTGATTTCTCCCCTGGTCTCACTCTCATGTTCACCTGTGGCAAGACTGCATTGATTTATCCACTGGTCTCACTCTCTCGTACATCCTGGACAGGTCTCCACTGATTTATCCCCTGGTCATCTGTTCTCATGCGCTGGGATAGGACTCCAATCATTTATCCAGTGGTCACATGCTCTCGTGCGCTCTGGTTATTACTGCATCAAGTTATCCCGTGGTTACCTACTCTCGTGCTCCCTGTACATGACTGCATTGATTTATTCCCTGATCACCTCCTCTCGTGCGCCCAGGACAGAACTGCATTAGTTTATCACCTTATCACCCACTCTCGTGCTGCCGGAACAGAACTGCATTGATTTATCCTCTAGTCACACCCTCCCTGGCACCCTTGATAGGACTGGTTTGATTTATAGCCTGGTCACATCCTCTCGTGCACCCAGGACATGGCTGCATTGATTTATCGCCTGGTCACACCCACTCGTGCGCCCACACTAACGCTCCTGCGCCGGGACAGGACTCCACTGATTTATTCCCTGGTCACCTACTCTCGTGCACCCTGGACAAAACTGCATTAGTTTATCCCCTGGTCTCACACTGTTGTGCTACCGGAACAAGACTGTATTGATTTATACCCTGAAAACCCTCTCTTCTGCACGTGGGACTGAACTGCATAATTTATCCCTTGGTTTCACCCTCTCAAACTCCCGGTACGGGACTCCAATGATTTATCTCCTGATCACCTACTCTCGTGTGGCCGGGAGAGGGCTGCATTGATATATCCTCTTATCACCTACACTCGTGATGCCGGGACAGGACTGCATTGATTTATCGCCTGGTCTCCTACCTTCGTGCGCCTGGGACTGGACTGCATTAATTTATCTCCTCGTCACACCCTCTCATGCACACTTGATAGGACTGGATTGATTTATAGTCTGGTCACACCTTCTTACGCACCTGGGACAGGTTTGCGTTGATTCATTCCCTTGTCACCTACACTTGTCAACCGGGACATGATTGCATTGGTTTATTGAGTTGTCACACCCTCTCGTGTGCCCTGGACTGAAAAGCATTGATTTATTCCCGGTCACACACTCTCGTGCACACGGGGCATGACTGCATTGATTTATCCACTGGTCTTCCCTCTCGTGCGCCCTTGACAGGACTTCGTTGATTTATACACTGTTCTCACCCTCTCGTGCACCCGGGACACAACGCTACTGATTTATCCCCTGGTCACCTACTCTCGTGCGCCTGGGACAAAGCTGCATTGATTTATCCCCTGGTCACTTACACTCCTGTGCCAAGATAGGACTACAATAATTTATCCACTGGACACATGCTCTCACGTGCCCGGGATAATACTGCATTGATTGATCCTGTGCTAACGTACTCTTTTGCGCCCAGGACAGGACTGCATTGATTTATTGCCAGGTCACCTACTCTCGTACGCCCAGGACAGGACTGCATTTATTTATACCCTGGTCACACCCTCTCATGTGTTTGGGATAAAACTGCATTGATTTAACCCCTGGTCTCCTACTCTCGTGTGCACGGGGCATGACTGCAAGGATTATCCCCTGGTCACACACTCTCGTCCGCCCGGGACAGAACTGCATTGATTTCTCCCCTGGTCTCACTCTCATGTTCACCTATGGCATTGCATTGATTTATCCTCTGGTCATTTCCTCTCATGCGCCCAGGACAGAACTGCATTGATTTCTCCCCTGGTCTCACTCTCATGTTCACCTATGGCATTGCATTGATTTATCCTCTGGTCATTTCCTCTCATGTGCCCAGGACAGAACTGCATTGATTTATCCCCTGCTCTCACTCTCATGTTTGTCTGTGACAGGACTGCATTGATTTATCCCCTGGTCACCAACTCTTGTCCTTCCGGAACAGGACTGCAACTACTCTCCTGTCTGATTCATTTTTCTCAACGTATATCCTTTACATGAGTGACGCGAGGACTAATTGGGAAACTACTCCCAGTGCAGTGATTTTTCACTTCTTATTTCTGACTGCCAGACTACGCCTCGAAGTTGACACTCATCTTCCATTATAAACCTTGACATTCAATGCTAAACGCCATCATGTCCCTCCCTGAGTATTCCTTACAACATTTGTTACCTGTATCAGCCAATCCAATACCCCTTGACAGCCAATACTCAGTAAAATCCACAACATCGTAACTCCATGCACAACCACATGTTCTAAGGTGATAACATTCATTCTTAACACCACTCACATTTGGATAGACGTATTTCAATCTCTCCAAATGATTATATGCATGTTTCCACAACTTTCAGGCATTCTGCACAAATCCACAACACATTTACTCATCCCATTCATGTTCTGCCCTTTTTTCTGCACCCAGGTTCAGATTTACTTCCGCCAGTCAAAATGGTTTCAACCCTTTCCACCATTCTAGATTATCTGCCCGCAATGATATCTGTCCGTCTACAATTCAGGTGCATCTGTCAATTTTGTACTAGTAAGACTTTCCCCAGAATAGGTCTCAATGAAGTAATGCAAAATCGCGCACGAAGTAAGGGAGTTCATTTTCTGTATCAGCCAAATTAGGTCACTGGACATTTTAATATATTTCAGTGACACTCGTCGTTTTGTTGCATGTTTGAACTTGTTTTTCTATTTCTCATTGTAAAGTCGTTTATTTATTTTTGGACAACTTGAATGATTGCATGTGAGAAGTTATTTTATTTTCACCCACAATGTGCTCAGATGGCGAATGTGTAAGGGGAGACAGTGCTAATGAGTGTTATTGTAGAACGTCAGATGAAAAGGAATATATGTTTGAAGAATTAATTACTGATGTCTGCAGGGATGTAATTCCGTCATTAATTAGCATTTGAGCAGAAGTCATGTGTGATGAAGGATGCGAGATCCAGTGGCCGATAAGAGACTGCGTGGACGAGATGGAAATTCCCAGATTGTGTGTTGCCTCCTTCCTTGTGCCAGCGTTCGGGCTGTCTCAGATGGAGTTTAGGAATTTTCCAAAGAAAAAAAATAATTAGCACGTAAATAATACGTTGTTTTTTCCAACGGGATACATGATCTCAACTCCATATGCCACCTTCGTAAACCCAAATTAATCTCGTTTATCCATGTAATCGTTTTACATATTTTAGCAACAACTGATGCCAATCTCAAAAATGCTTTTTGAAATCTAGTCAATCTGAATTCGAGACCCACTTTTTAATATTACCTAACAAATTTAATAATGGATCCGATGGTATTCTAACCTTAAAATATGTTCTAATAACTCATTAAGTCGCATCCAAAAAGATTTTTTACCATATCGCATGACCAAGTAGAATGTAAAATACAACGAACGTCCTTCCGATATCTAAAAAACATAAATCTGAAGAAGATAAATTACATTCCTTTAATATTTCTGGAAATAAATATAATTGATGCATAAGATTATACTAAACCTATACTACGCGATACCTATACTAAATCTATATCTTACATTAATAATCTTACTCAAACAATGTTTACACAAAATCCTCCAATCATCTTGGATTTTCACAATCCCTAAATCCTTTCCCCATTTTATCCTAGATTAATGAGAGTCTTGTTTAAGCATTTTATTTTGCAATAACAAATACATTTCAGATATAAATCTCTTCTTACCACCTTCTATAAGTAAAGTTTCAAATTAAGAATGTTGAGTCATCCTCAAAGTATATCTATAATTATCCAATAATAAAGCCCTATCTTGATTATAACAAAAAAGGGTATTTGACTGGATTTCATATTTCTCTTTCATTCTATGAAAAGAAATAAAATAACCTCCTTCTAAATAATCCTGTACAGTTTTATTTCTTTTTGATCCCATAATTTCAAAAATTGATAATTAAGTGTAAAAGGGAAAAGTTTATTCTGATATAAAGGTGTTTTACACGAAATTTTCTCGTGTACCTATTTGTTTATTTATCACAGTCCATGATTCCATCAAAGGCATTAAAAGAGCTGACGTATACTGACGCAACAATTTAGAATTCCATTTATAAATAAATTGATCCTTCTTCTTCTCAGGAATCCAGGATAATTCTATATTCGCCCAAGAGTATCTTGGGCGAATCAGGCTCGGCCAGATCTCTTAGGGGTACAGTGTCAATCCTCCCATCTGGGAATTTAACATGAGCATAAATGGGTTTAGCATGAAATGGTTGGACTGGAGGAGCCGTATTACGTGTCCGAGCTTGGCTCTTCAGCAGCATGGTGCCAGGCTCAGATAAACAGGCTGGCCAGTCCATCACAGTTCCTGATTTCATAAGAAAAGCTACGTTCATGAGTTGTTTGATTTGTTGCAGTACACAATAAGGACCGAATGGAATGTAGTGCCTCAGGCAGCACCTCCTGCCACTGGGTAACAGGGTAACCATGTGTCTTTAACACAAGGTTAACAGTCTTCCAGACTGTAGCATTAGCCCTTTCGACCTGCCCATTGTAGCGCGTGGTACGGCTGATGGCAATCCCCTTTTGTAGCGGGGCTTGGCGCAGCTCATCACTCATGAATGCTGAACCTCTGTATGAAAGTAACTGGGAAAACGAAAAGCACTGAAAATTCTGTCAAGTGCCTTAATGACGGACGCTGATGAGACATCAGGGGAGGCTATTGTGAAGGGAAACCTTGAGTATTCGTCGATTACAGTAAGGAAATATACATATTTGTTGTTGGAAGGTAGCGGCCCTTTAAAATCCAAGCTAATCCTCTCAAAAGGTTGGGTTGCCTTGATGAGAGTGGCCTCTGGAGCATTAAAGTTCTGGGGTTTGCATTCTGCGCCAACAGCTTTTAGTCAGTTTTTTGATTTCTTCCAAGGAGTAAAGAAGTTTGTTAGCCCTTATGTCTGCTATGGATCTCTTTTAGCCCCTCAAGCTGAGCACCGGCAGCAGCTCGTGACAATGTGTCAGAGGGATCATTTAAACTGCCAGGTCTGTACTGGATCTCATAAATGTATGTTGATAGTTCTATTCACCAACGTGCCATCTTATCGTTTTTCATTTTACTTTTGTGTTTAGTACTTAACATGTATGCTACAGATTAATGATCAGTAACCAGGGTAAATTTTGTGCCAGCTAGAAAGTATCTCCAGAGGTGAACAGTCTCATTGTAGCCTGGGTTTCATTTTCAAGGATGTTTTAGTTCAGGTCCGTGTAACATGCGGGAGAAGAATTCCACCGGTCTGCCCTTTTGATTAAGGCAAGGGTGTCAAACTCAAATTCACGGAGGGCCAAAATTAAAAACTTGGACTAAGTCGAGGGCCAAACTAAATATTTTATGAAAATTTTCAACAACATCTGCATGTTTTCTCTTCTTTCAACATATGTAATGTTAAACTTTAGGATATAACTTTAGGAGGATAATTTTGCAGGTCAGGAGTAGGTAGCTCAAGTTCACCCTTTGCTTGACCTGAGGGAAACCTATTTGGTCCCTGTGGAGATGTAGTCAGCATTCACAAGCTGTGTCCATTTTGGCCTGCATCAGGACTCAGCATTTCCTGCTCACTCCTCAGGCTCTAGACCTCTATTCACCCTCGACCCACCATCCCTCTACCTGACCAGTCCTTTACCCAACCTCTACTCACCCCTCACTCCACTCGCTCTGCCTCTACCCACCCCATCCTATACACACCCCTCTACTGCCTCTCCCCTGTTCCTCCCTCTACCCGTCTCTCACCCTCTAATCACCCCTCCCCTACTCGCCCTGCCCCTCCCCTTTTACCTCTTCCCTATCCACCCCTCCTTCTACTCATCCCTCCCTCTAACTGCCCCTCGCACCACCATAACTTCCCCTGCCCATTACTCCTCACCTACACCCTCTGCCCACCCCTGCTTACCCACCCACTCAGGCCCAGCGCGCTGCCGATCAGCCTTTGCGGACAGCCACCATCTCTCTCTTCACGTGCAGGGCCGAACCAGCCGTCCCTGGGGTCCGCGCGGGTGCAAGCGCTGAAGGCCATGGCGACCAGGAGAAGTGCGCTCGCACTGTGGAAGGGCCGTCCGGTGCCAGTCGCGCGGGGCTCGCGCTGCCCGGGGGCCATGCGCAGCCTGCCATGCCTGTCGCGCTGACAGGAAATCACAGGCGCTCGCCCATCTGCCGCACCGCTCGACAGGTGGGAGAAGTGACTGGTTGTGCGGGGAGCCTTCCAACTGTCTTGGCGGCTGATGACATCGACAGACTTCTCGTGTTACAATTTCTCGTGTTACAATGGGGAAGGATGTGCAATGAAGGGGGAGGATGGTGGGGGTGACATTACCAAAAAACAGCATCGGCTCTCGCTGCAGGGCAGGCCACCTCTAATACATTTTTGAAATGATCTTGCGGGCCAAATATAATTATATCGGGCCAGAGTTTGAGATGTGTGGATTAAGGGTTCCATCTAAAGCACAATCTGAGACATCAGTTTCCACTTGGTATGGGACATCCTCGTCAATGGACGAGAGTGCAGCTTTGGCAATATCAGCTTAAATTCTCTCGAAAGCCTTCAAAGCTATGGAGAGAAAAAAAAGATTTATTGTCAAACAGAGGGCGTGCCTTCGTAGCGTAGTCACGTACCCATTTGCAGTAGTAGGAAAAGAATCCCATACACCTTTTAAGGGCTTTTGCGGAGTCTGGGGGTGGTAACTTCTTAAGGGTGGCCATTCTTTCTGGATCGGGGTGGATTTCGCCCTTGCTGACAATGTAGCCCAGAGTGGGTAGCTCTGTCGCGTTGAAAACGCATTTGCCCTCGTTAAATGTCAGGTTGAGTTCTTTACCTGTTGCTAAAAATTTCTTTAAGTTGTTGTGCTCAATCTGTGTTTTAACACAGATAGGGAAACGTACCCTGTAACTCATTTGTTCTAACAATAATATCCATTTCCCTCTGAAACACTGACATACCATTAGTCACTCCAAAAGGTACCATTTTGAACTGTTATAACCCCCCCCCCCATCAGCCTCAAAGGCCGTATAGGGTCGTCCTTTTTCTTAATGGGGATTTTGTGATAAGCCGCCTTGAGGTCGATAGTGGAGTACACTTTGTATTGCGTTATCTGATTTATCATTTCATTGATGCGTGGCAGGCGGTAGGCATCCAGGATAGTGTAACGGTTGATTGTCTGGTTGTATTCAATAGCCAGTCGTTTCTTAGTGTGATTTTTCACAACTACCACCTGGGCTCACCACAGACTCATAACATGGTTCAATTACTACCTCTTTAAGCAGTCTCTGGGTCTCAGCTTTGATAAACTCATGATCCTCCTTGCTGTAAGAATGGCTCTTAGTGGCGATCGGCCAACACTTGGAAAAATCACTGAACGGGGAAGGGGCTTTGATATTTAGTGAGGACAGACCAGACCATAGTAACTAGCGTGGGGGATGGTAAGTGTGGCTAGTGGCCCATCGAAACTTTTCATCTGAGATTGAATATCCAACCCCAGTAACACAGGACTGCAGAGCTCAGGCATTACAAAAAGCCAAACATCAGCAAGGCAATGTCCCTGCAAATTTAAAGTAACTTTCCACTTGTTCCATACAGTTTTTGTAAGTTCACTAGAAGCCATCGATATCTTTAGGTTGTGGATACTTCCACAAATTTAAGGCTTTGGCAACCTTCTCGTGGATGTGGCTCTCAGTACTCCCTGAGTCTATTAGGCAATTGAGAGTCTCACCATTAATTTCCCCCTTCATGTCGACCATTCCAGTCCGTAACACCCCCAAACTTTTCAGTCAATTGAGCTAACACAGGTCACTTGAAGCTGATTCGGACGGCTTGTCTGAAGAATCCTCCTTTTCAGAGTTGTCTTGCATTCCTGCAGCTTTAGTGATCTGGCCGAGTTTCCCACAATAGCTGCAGGTAACAGATCGAGGCGGGCACTTCTGTCTGGGATGCCAGTTCTTATCACAGAAGTAGCATTTGCCAGGGGTTCACCCTTTTCTTTCCTTCAGAGTTCCTGCACTCCTGGATGTTTCCCTTTTGGTTTCGAGCATGGCACTTCTCAATGTTTTGGCTAGAATAACTGCCCCGCCATAGGTCAGGGGCTCTGTCTCTAGTAGCCTCTGATGGATGTAACTGGAGTTGAAAAAAGCATCCAGCTTTAAGGCATTCCGGTGTTGTTGCACATTGAGTGCCCTGACATCGCATTCGTTTGCCAGCGAGTCGAGGTCTAGTGCATAGGCAGCATCACTTTCCCCGGGTTTCTGGCGTCTTGTCAGCAACTGGTGGTGAGCAAGCACCACATTCCATGGCAGTCAGACGTTTCCGGGCTATAGCCAGAGTGGTAGCTCCTTGCGTTAAGCCAAAAGGGACTTCACCCAGCAGGGATTACCTCATCGATCACGTTGTTTCGAACCACGTAGTAATAGAAACAAGCAATCCAGTGGTTGAAATTTTCTCTGACCCTCGGGGCAGACTGGTCGATTGTCAGCCGCTCTGGCTTGAGTGCTGCATCCATTTCTGCAAATAAAATTGAAGCCCAGTTGATGAAGTAGACAAAGATGATGTGGTCAAACGACAATCATGACTTTTACTAGCAGAAACTCATGGTACAATAATGAAAGAGAATGGGTGCATATACAGATATACCCAAGGGGTGTGTCTTTAATGGTAGAGATAATACACGGCTAATGTTAGTAAGGCAAAGAAGACTGACAGCTCAGCAGAGATTCACACAGGCGCCGCTTGTTTGTGACAGCGGCCACCAGGTGTTGCACACACCAGTCAGGTAGCATACTTGAGCAGGTCCCAGTAACGAGAAGAGTAAACTTGGAATTCGTACAGGAATCTGTGAGGTTGCAGTGAAGAGAGGAGCTCTGAGCCAAATCTCAGTGACTCAGTCGGAACTCTCCATTGATTGACTTTCTTTGGAAGTCCATTGATTGACTTTCATGGGAAGCCAGGCAAACCGGCTCGTTGTCCTCCTTACGGCAGGCCAGCGTGGCGGTAAGTGACTGATGGATGCTGGCATCCTGTGTCTGAAGGACCCACCAAAACTAACTTTGCAACATGAAAACTGGTCCATCCAAATGTATCACTCGCGATGGTAGCGGCGGGTCCCGCGTTTGTGATTCTCGAAGTCCGGTTTTACCAGCTGATTGAACCTCATGGATTCTGGTGGAGGTTTGATCACCAACGTCCTACAATATCGTTGTCTTCCTTGCAGAGCTTTGTTCTGCATTTTTCGGATGTTTGTGCTAGTTCCATGC
The DNA here is from genome assembly GCF_036971445.1 of Narcine bancroftii. Classification (NCBI taxonomy): domain Eukaryota; kingdom Metazoa; phylum Chordata; class Chondrichthyes; order Torpediniformes; family Narcinidae; genus Narcine; species Narcine bancroftii. The sequence goes on from NC_091482.1 coordinate 38,832,496, forward strand.
ATTCACTGTGTAGTTCGCCTTTCCTGTTTAAATCTTGACAAAAACTCAAAACAACATACTCTACTCCAAACATGAGCATTTCGGTCATTACACAACACGTTTCGGATACATTAAAGTCCCTTTGTTTTTGCACACTGTCAGAAATAAAACTTCTCACACATGAGTCTCTTTAAAACTGATGACACGACAAGCTTTATTTACAAGTCTGCAGAGTTGGACTCAACTGGCTTCTCACCAGTTAAGCCCCGATACATACAGTGCATTGATTTTTATACCCTTGTTGTTTGCCCTTCCCCTACTTATTAATACTGTTTTAATTGGTTAGTATTGCAAAAGCATTCTAAGTACAACTGCATTTTTAATGATCACGTTCGTTACGTACGCTGCGAACTCTACATACACTAAATTCTGTTTCTCACCCTTCTTATCAATCTTTTGTCTCCTGCATGTCTCTCACTATGACCATGAAAAGATATGTTTAAAAAAAAACATATCCAGCTGAACCTTTTGTCCTTGGCTGCTAGTAAGCTCCCTGTGCGTTCTGGCTTCCCTTTTTATGATTAATCATCACATTTTAACTTAAGCCATTTTAACCTAAATTCTCTACATATAACACACACCACCTCAAAACCTGTGTAAGTAAGTGATTATTAGATGGGTTACGGAGCATACATTCTTCTCAAAACTGTAACGATTGCTGGGATTTACTGGATGTACCAACTGCTCAACGCGTTGCCTCCTTTCTTCCTTATATTAACGATCAATATTTTTTTTACCGCAGGCACATATGTCTGGTAATCAGTGACGCAGGAGGGCGGTCAGAGATATTCTTTGAACGGCGAAATCCGGAGATGTGTGTGTGTGGGGTGGGGGGGTCTTCCAATAGTCGTGGTTAACTCTGGGTACTGCGACTTTGTTAGTAGGTGGAATGCATTCTTCAGGGCGGAATGCAAAGCGGAGTTGGCAGGGCGATCTGTCTGTTGCCTGTGGAGTGGGTCCCCCTCTCCATGATAATGACAGATCTAAAGGAAAGACGAAAGTCGATACAGCGGTTGCCGAGCCAGTGCAGTAGTTATCAGCCGATGGGATATTGATTACGGATTTTTCCTTGAGCTTTACTCCCACAGCCTTTCCTGTAAAAGCCACAAGCCAACGGAGGTTTGAATCCGTGGTTACCTAGCCCCATGTGCTCGGAACAGTTCGATAGGACATTAGAATTTTGGCACTCGTGAAGGACAGATGTTGGGCTTGGTGTTCAGAGGTTATCTGAGGCACACGCCATAAAGAGCATTGTGTCGCAGTGGTCACTCGTCCCCACTCCCACCCTTCGGCTCTAACAAACTTCAGAGGCCAGAGATGGGAATCCGAAGATAATCCACCTTCTTCTCTTTAGCCGCAGGCAAGATTTGCGCTCTGCTGGGTGACATCCTATATTCCCTCTAACGTTTATAGACTGTACGTGTAAAGCTATCATGTTGTGCATTTTGGTGCTAAATGTATGTGCGCATTGAACCTTTGGGCAAATGCCTAATTTTTTTTCAAGATAGGTTTGGGGCGACCTATAGCTCATGACTTATAAAGGTCTATGACATGTTTTAATAAAATACAAGTATGATTGCATTCTCCGAAGTAGCATCTTGAGGTGAGATGTGATTCTACCTTGTTTTACTTAACTGCCCTGGGTGGGCACTTTCATTTCTTTGGGTGCTGGTCGCAGAACTTGTGTGCTCACGTGCGAACACCTCACAGGGAATGGAGGCGACAACCACCCAGACCTTCATTCTCCAGCGCTGCGTCGAGAAGGGCTTGTTAGAAACGTTTATATGTCATTGTATTACAATGCTCGCGGGGTCTGTAATTCAGATTTTCAGAGAGGAACTGAAAAATGCTTCGCTCACTACAGTTCATATGTTTGTTTGAACCATTAAACAACGAGCCACAAACAGAAAAATATGCAAATAGTTAGTATTCTCCCCTAATAATGACCCCATTTCGCAATCACCGCTGTTATTTTGTAAGCCAAAATTATTAGTTCATCCCAGGGCTTCCAAGGTTGTCTCGCGCACAACAAATGAATTCTACCTGCTTCATTTGAGACCCATTTTCGTGATGTAAAAGGCACTGCTCTATCGTTTCTATCAGCTTCTTGCAATGTGTGTATTGTATTTCTGGGAGCAGGTGAAATGTTCCATTGCACTTGCGGTCACCGGACAGTGCCTATGTGTTCCACACCTTAGGCTATAACGTCAAATAACGTCACTGCTGTCATATCTGTCTTTAACACAATCATTGTGTGTTGTCCGCATCAGCGCCTCCCATTTGTGTCAACGTCACAGTTTATTCCAAATCGGTAGAAATTCTTAGGTAAGAGCTGTGTATCAGAATGGGCATATTGTCGAGTAGTACTACTGGGTTCAAAACGGGATTCTGGCATTGATGCACGCCACCGATCAAAATATTCTTGCTGTAGGAGTGTAGGGGGATCCATTTAACGAGTGAATTCATTGACTCAGCGACCATCATCGAAGCGGTCACTGTTGCAGTGGGCGGTAAAGCAGGAGACAAATTCTCGAAAAATTTACTCGAGAGGAGATGGTGTTCAAAGAAGTCAGCGAGTAGGGTAATAGTCTCCTTATTGTTAATTTGGTGTTGGTTGCCCTTAGAAGAGTGTAGAAGGCAGGTAATGCAGTGCAATGCCGCTATCCATTCCTCTCAGCAAAAGCGTTCACCCTTTGCATTCTAAGGATCTGGATAGGGCAGCAGCAAGAATGGTTGGTCTGTGTCCGCACATATGGCAGAAATGCAAGTTGAAGTGCAGCAGAGCGATTGCCAGAGGGGACACGAGAGTTACAGGAGTATTTGTGACCATAGACAAAAAAGACAAAAGAAGATATAAGAACAGAATAATGAGGTGATGAAATTACACACTCAACTGCACTGCCCAGTCTTTCTCCATAATTATTGAAGCCATGGCTTCCTGTTAAACAGTATCTAAATATAGCCAACGATTTAGCCCACGACCACCAGTGGATATAAATTTCAGATTCTCCCTTCTTTCGCTAAATTAATCCCACCACATCACATTTAGTACATTATCTCAAACACGATTTTTAACCCATGTGCATGTCCTTGTCCTGCGGACATTGTATTCCGGTGGCAACTTCTTCACCCAATCTCTTGATTATGTTTAAATCCTTCTGCCGTCTCCCTGATTTGTCAGCACAACTTGATTTCCACTTCCTTCATAATGTCATAATGTCATAATGTCTAATTCATGTATTCATTAATCTAAATAATTCAAATGCAACACGAGAAAGCGGTTCCATAACCATGGGCTGTTATCGTGTTAAGTTGACCAAACAGCGGCACCTTGGGTTTTCAACGTTCAGAGTACCTTCTCCATTGAAATATTAACTGTGCGCGCTCCCCTTTACTCGTGGCCTTCCACATCCAGAATAGATCAGTGAAAGGGATGAAAAAAAAAAATCATTTAATTCCTCTGCCTTCTCCTTGTATTTTTATTTCTCCATCGACATTTGCTGGAGGTATTACAACGCTTCTCAATTCTTTACAGTCTTTGGTAAATTTAAGAAACTTTTCGCATTATATTTTGTATTGTTTCTACCTCATCTTTGCTCGTCTAATTAATTATTTCATATTCTCCCTTCTGTTAAAGGTTGCGCAATCCTCGATATGCCCACTGATCTCTCCGACAGAGTATGTCATCATCTCTTTTGTCTTCACGTTGGCTTTGACTTCACCTGTCGGATACCGCTTTTACATTTTTACGTCCGAATATTTGTTGTTTATGGTATGTTTTTAATTTCTTGACCTTCGCTGAAAGAGGACGAAAGAAGGGTTTATTAGAGCTGCTAATATCAGGAACCAGGTGGAGGTGAGTGCATTTTAAAACGGAGCTGAGGGCATGTTATGGGTGAAGGATTTTTTTTTTTGTTAACGTTGATATTTCACAACCAAGACGGATTTCACATCCAGGTTAAAGTAATCAATACAAGTAACGATAAAATTATATAAATTAATCCAAGTTATCCAACATTTTATTGTTTTGATATTTTATTATGTTATTACCAAAAAAAGTAATATCGAAACCACTACCTCGAAACAAGCAGTTTGGCCAAACAAATCATGAAAAGCAAAATTTTTCTCAGTGATAAATTGCCGCATCAGTCACACATCTACCTTCCGAACAAATCAAAATGATCCTTCGAGATGTTAAAGGGTCCCACGCTGTTTAATATTTTAAATTCGAATCGGAAATTGAGCATCTAATCTTCTCTAAATTTAACATGAAATAACATCGCGTAGACTCTGAGCAGGTTAGACAGGATAATGTCCCTCCATCGAAGCATGACTGTTCACCTATATATAAGAGGAAAAATGATAATACAGAAAGGTCAAATGCCGGTAAATCTAAGTCGTTCTCAGAAATAACAGTAAACAAAGCTACTAAATCTTTGGTCAAAAATAAATTTAAAAAATGGACCAAAGGATTAAAATGTTACGGGTTAAACTGAAAGGTTCATGCTGGGATTTTAAATAGATATTTAAAAATAAAACGAGGGATAGTTAAAGCGGAGCGGCCAGTTGAGAGAGCTCAGGGTGTGGTAAGAAATTGAGGCTTGGACTCACGAGGCTTCGGCCAGCAGTTGCTGAGGCCGTGCATGTGCCCAGAGAGTTTAGGTCATATATGGATTTAATTTCGGAAGAGTTAATGGAGAGAGGAGCAAGGGCAGTGGGATTCTCCGATTGCAGGCTGAGGTTAATATGGGGATAGCAAAATTGACTAAGATAAATACATATGCAAGATGTGCATCAGTTGCAGCTCTTGGGAGAACGAGCTGGGGAACTGGAGCTGGTGCCGGATGAACTCGGAGAAATCGTGAGCTATAAGGAAGGAGTGGTAGAGAGGAGAATCAGGATGAAATTCACCCCAAATATCGGGATACAGGTTAGGAGAGGGACGTTGAATAGGCAGACAGTCCAGAACACCTATGTGGCCATTCTCCTCAACAATAACTATACTATTTTGGATATTGTTGGGGGAATGATCTATTAGCGACTGGTTGGAGTTGTCACGTCTCCAGAGCCCTTTGACTCCGAAGGGATGTCGGGAGAAGAGGAGATCGACGGTAAATCGGACACGTCGGACAGCCTAGTCGATAGGATGTTCTGTGAAAGGAACCGAGGCTCCGATGGTATGGATGAAGTACTGGATAGGGAGAATGCGGGGTTAGGAAAGAAGAATCTCAAGGGTGGTAATCGCTGGATTGCATCCTGTGCAACGCGCCAGAGAGGGAAGGAAAATAAAGTGACAGATGAATGCATGGAAAATGTTTGTGCAGGGGCACGTTTTCAAATTTGTCGATATTTTGGATCTATTCTGTGGAAGATTTGACCTTTAAAAAAAAGGCCGGGCTGCACCAGAACTTGAAAGTGACCAATATCGAGGCGGGTAGGTTTGCTAGAGTTGGAGGGGAGGTTTTTAACGAGCATGACAAGGGTGCGGGAACGATAACTTGTGAACATAAATTAGGGAAGAAATGAAAAAAAGGTATGATACTTTGGTCAGGATTTTGTGAGGAAAACATAAAAGTGGCAAGAGGGTTCGAAATGAGTCCGTGTCAACACTTGGAGTACAAGGGACACAAAGATGGTCTTGGAGCCTGGATCAGTATGTGAAACTATGATTTCGTGGCTGTTAGAGAGACTTGGCTGGCGGAAAAGAAGAAATGGTTGATGAAGGTAATGGGCATTAGATGTTATATAGGTAATGGGATGAGAGGTGGGAGAAGTGGAATAGCGCTAGTGATGGGCAGCTCACCCTTTTTGAAAGGGAGAAGGCTACAGAAGTCGTGTCAACTGAGTTGGTAGGAATTTAATTTAGAAAAAAAGGACGGTAGTAATCACCATGCTGAGAGTAGGTTATAGACTGCCAAATAGCCCTCGAAACATAGATAAGCAGGCAGATGTTGGAATGGTGCAGGACATACTGGGTTATAGCTATGTTTTGTAATGAAATACATATTTGGAAGAGAAATTGGTAAAATTAGAGTTGGTTGAATAGATTTTAAAAAGATCTTATTTGAAATATTGAAGAATTCATATTCAGTGGACTTTACAGAAACTATGGAGAATGCTATGCACATTTCACAAATAGGTGCTAATTGAAATGACGTCATAAAATGAATAGACAATTGTCTCGGAGACACTGGCTGTTTACAAGGCTTCTGACCTTTCTTCTAAGTGCTCACAGAAATGTCACTTCTTGGTTTTGTTTACCTTAGCCAACAGCTTGACCAAGAAGGATAACTCCTGTTGTTTACTGAAGAAGGAGGGGGTTTTGTGGCAAGTGAGAGAGTCACATGGGCTTTCTGGCAGCTGGAAGTTGGAGAGAAAGGGAGGAGAAACAAGCTCTCTCAGCTTGAGTGTTTGACACTGAAGGGAGCTGAACAGTGTAAGCCAGGAATGTTGTTGAAACAGAAAGCTCCAGAGTGGTGGATGGCAGGAAGTGCTACCTGTTTGATATTTCTCTTGGAATAAGTGAAACAGAAAGGAAATCTGTGCTAGCTGGAAATAAAGAGGTTATCATCTGGACAACCCTCATGGGGATAGTTTTGTCAGCGAGATATTGAGGTGACTAATGTGGTACCTCAGTTGTGGAATTCCTGGAACAACAAATCTCTCTCTGAAATCCCTACGAGAACCTTCCTGAGCAGTAAACATTTACCTTTCCAGCACCAAAGCCTGGTGAACTTTATATATTTTAAATTCTGTCCACAGTATATGAATTGCCTGCAACCAGAGATCTTTGAAGAATGAGAAATGAGATTGAACTGTGAACCAAAGACCTTTTCATAAATTTACACACACATCACGTACATGTGTGCTTAGAATGAGAAGTGGGTTACGTTGGGTTAGTTAAGTAAATAGAGATAAGTTAATGTTCGATTCTATTTTAATGTTTAAAGTTAATTAAAACTACCTTTGTTTAAATAACCATTTGTCGTGTTGAATATCTATTGCTGCTTGGTTTTGGGCTCATAACATTTTATGGGGAAACGTCCAGTCAATTAAACAGGAGGTTTGTGGGTTATTAGTCAATTTGGCTTTTTTTCCAAGCTAATTTAAAGCTTGAGTGTGTTGATATTTTTTTGTCAGACCCATCACCTGCAGAGCTAAAGAGCAGGAGAAAAGAAGAACTGATGTTTATTTCTAAGGCATTAAAACTGACTGAAGCTAAACATTGGATGAGGAAAGTACAAATTCAGAGGATTATCATGAAATATTATTAAGTGAGAGTAAATCTGTTCTGAAAAACTTAGAAGATTTTCCAGAGCATACATCTGGTGAGTTGCAATTGGAATTGTGAAATTAAGGGTGCAAGAGGAAAGAGAGAAACATAATTTTGAGTTTCAGAGACAACAATATGAGACAGAGGAAGGTGAAAAAAGAGGATATAAGAGTTAGAGTTAGTGGAAAGACAGTTTAAAATAGAAAGGATTAAAATTTTGAAAGTTGAAGCTGTAACTCCTGGGGAGAGGTTTCTGCCTTGCAGAGAGATAAATCTAGTGCCTCTCTTTGATGAGGGAAATATAGATACCTATTTTCAGAATTTTGAAAAGGGCGCTGAGAGTTCAAAATGGCCAAAGAATGGTATTTGATGCTCCAAAGTGTATTGAAAGGAAAAGCACAAATCGCATAGCACAGCAAGGGGCAAATTGTGATACTGTTAAGCAAGCTGTATTGAAAGCTTATGAGTTGGTTCCATAAGCATATGGTGACAAATTTAGGAGTTTGATAAAAATATGGAATCAATCTTATATGGATTTTGTTCTGAAGAAATCTATATTGTTTGACAGTTGGTGAACCTCCAGAGGAATAAATAATGATTTTGAAAGATTGAGAGATATGATGTTAATTGAGGAAATTACAAGGTGTGTCCCAAAAGAGATTAAATTATATCTGGATGAGAGAGATGTGATTATGTGGCGTCAGACAGCTAGATTAGCCGACGAATATGCATTGATTCATAAAAGTACATCTCAAAATGGTAGGCATTTTCAAAAAGTTAATGTGGAGCAGATTAATATGGATGTTCAGAGGATTAATATGGAGCAGGATATTAAATCTTAAATTAAGTCTGGAGAGAAGGTTGGAAAGGAAAGAACATCTGGATTTGTATGTCATTTTTGTAAGAAACCTGGTCATGTTATTGCAAATTGTCTAGTATTGGAAAAGAAAAAAAGAAAATAAGGTTTTATCAGAAGCATGTATTCAAACTGTTGAATTTAGGCAGAGCAGATGTTCTAAATCTGATAGGGTGTCATGGATGTTTTCAAACCTTTTGTTTCAGAGGGTTTCATTTCAGTAAAGTTGGGAGAATCACAGGTTCCAGTTAAAATTCTTAGGGATACTGGTTCTGCACAATCACTGTTAGTCCAAGGAGCTTTATCTCTTGATCAAAGAACTGACACATGGAGACAAATTTTATTAAAGGTGTTTGAAATGAAGTGGAGTCGATATCTCTTCACAAAGTAGTGTTAATTTCAGAGTTAGTTAAAAGACCTATTGTGTTAGGCCAAAAATAAGTCTGGAAATCAGTTATTGTTAACAATTATGTGTCGAGCATCACGATTTCCAGAAGCTAGACCATTTAGAAATATTAACCTTAAAACAGTGGTAAAAGGTCTGGAAAGATTTTTCACGGTTTTTGGACTTACTGAAGAAATTCAGTAAAATTGGAGGGAAAGTTACGTCATATTAAGTCACAAGAACAGATGCAGTTGAAGGAATTAATTTTAAAATACACAAATCTGTTTCCTGACGTTCAAAAAAGGTTATCAGTGATTTATCACGATGTGGATGTCAGAGAATCAAGTCCCATTAAACAACACCCTTACAGAATTAAGATTCATAAGAGTAAATTGCTGGATCGGGAGGTGGAATATATTTTGAGAAATGATATTATTAGACCTTCAAACTCAGATTGGAGTTCTCCTTATATTTTGGATCCGAAACCAGATGAAACTGTTAGGTTTTACAGAATACAGGAAGGTTAATTCAGTAACTAAAACAGATGCTTATCCTATTCCAAGAATAAATGACTATATTGATAAAATAGTAAAATCAAAATTTCTTAATGTTGGATTATTGAATGTGTGTGCTTTTAACTGAGAGAGGAAGGAATATTTCAGCTTTTGTAACTCTAATGGTTTATATGAGTATAATGTGTTACCATTTGGGATGAAAAAGGCCCCTGCAACATTCCAGAGGATGATTAATTGTGTAATCCAAACGTTAACACATACAGATGCTTATATTGATGACTTAGTCCCAAAAAGAGACACATGGGAAGGACATTTGAAGGAATTGGACAAATTGTTTGCAAGATTATCCAAAACAAACCTAACTGTTAACTTAGCAAAAAGTGAATTTGCAAGTATCACTGTGAAATACTTGAGTCATGTATTCATCATGTCAAAGTTGCACCAATGCAAGCAAAAGTGAATGTAATTTCTGAGATTCTGACTCCCAATTGCAAGTGAGGAGGTTTTTAGGAATGGTGGGATTGTAATGGAGGATTTAGACTAGCTGATGCAAGAAGGGATGCAGTTGCATCAGAAGGCATAATCTCAATTCCAAGATGAGGCCGAGGATGCATATTTAGTAAACACATCTAAATTCCACCATGGGGCCCAGGATGCAGTTGAATAGGAAGACATTATCTAAATTTACACTATGGGGCCCAGGGATGCATATGAATCAGTAGACATTATCCAACTTGCACCATGAGGCCCAGAGATGCAGTTGTCTTTTGTTGGTCGCAGACTGTCAGGAGACCTTGAAGATAATTAAATCATTTGTTCAAAGACATAAGATCTGAAGTAAACAACTTTTGGGTAATATAAGCTATGGTCCCACTGATGAAGTTAGAGACTCTCCAAGAGGTGGCAACATCTCTCAGCAAGAAGAAGAACTTCAAGATTCCAAACCGACGTCCCGGTCCGGGGAGGTGGAGAAGCTGCTACCGGCGCCCAGACAACCTACTACAAGTGTGCAGTCGTCGCATCGCTTTGGCAGTTGGGACCAGTCCAGGCATTGATAAGTATAATTGGGAAGGGCTTGCATGTTGCAGTGTGAATTCAGCTTTAGATTTAGTAATAAAGACTTGTATAAACTGAACTGCTCTTGGTGTGTGTCTATTTTCTTTTGGTAACTCGAACACTGTGACCAATCTAAAATGAACAAAATGAGAGGTATAAGTTTACCCAAGACAATTGGCGCTGCAAGCAGGGTATCTTGGACACTCTCCATACCTTCCTGTACCATCTCTTCCGTGGCCCCTTGGATTATCACATCATCAATATAATGGTGAATTGAGAGGGAAGGCGATTCTGTTACCGTCTCCAAATCACGGGCAATTAGGCTGTGGCGAATAGTGGGAGAGTGTACATAGCCCTGAGGGAGGCGGGTGAAGGTTTACTGGCGCCCCTTCCAGGTAAAGGCGAACTGATCCTGTGAGACCTAGTCTTTAAGAATACTGAAGAAGGCATTAGCGAGATCAATGACAGCATACCATTTTCCTGAGTTCCCAGTAGCAATGTTTTCAATAAGGGTAACAATGTCCGGAACTGCCAAAACAAGTGGTGGGGCATGTCTGTTCAAAAAACGATAATCAACTGTCATTCTCCAGGAGCCATCCGGCTTCTGGACCGGCCAAACAGGGCTATTAAAGGGTGACGTTGCAGGCCTCACTACCCCTTCTTCTTGCCCAATTAGCGGATTAGTTACGGACAGAACCAATCCCCGTCCAGTGGGTTGGGCAGAACGAACTAATCTGGTATGCATTCTGGCTGTGCTCATCTTTTCATCAGGGCTCCCCCCCATGTTCCCACAGCCTCAAACGCCCTGCATACAAGGCAGAGGCCAGGGCCTGCTGATGAATTACTGGTATAAGTTTACCAAAGACAGGGATTTTATAGAAAGTTCTGCAGGAATTTTGCTCAGGTTGCTCTTCTTTTATCCAAATTTTGAAGAAAGAGGAGAAATTTTTGTGGACTAAATAGTGTCATACAGCTTTAGAAAATGTAAAGGATATGCTATGCTATTATCCTGTGTTAAAATCTGATTTTGATGAACCTTTTTCTGTAGCAGGGGACGCATGAGGGGGCAGCAGGTTCAGTTTTAACGCAAAAACAATGAAATTAAGCATCCAGTTGCCTACTTTTCATGCAGAGTGATCAATTACTCTTAGGATTTTCGAACTTATTCTGACCGGTTTCAGGACCCGCAATCAGAACAATGTGAAGATGGTTTTAATTTCATGTACCAGTTATTTTTGTTGTCCTTTACACATGTATTGACAGGTGATTATTTTCTTTACAGATTCGTCATGTGCAATTTTAATACATTCATAGATTACTTTAAGTAATCTGCCCTCGTAACCACTGAATGTTTCCAGGAACTGCTTCAAGCCACGGGGTTACTTCGATATTTGATAACAGTTGCTGCAGCTAACGTAATGTGAGTGTAAATAGTAATAAGAGCATGGCCTCAGGATCGGAAATATTTCTTCTTCAGAAGCACCAAACAGGAGTTTAGAAAATGCCCATTTCCCTGATTTAACGGCTCAGCGTTCGAAACATTTGAAGAAAGGTGGAGTGGAAATGAATAGAATCATAATGTTTCAACAATTATTTATATACAATTCATCTGTCAGTCATTGGGAAATTATTTACTCTTATTCGGTTTCAGACATCAACCCTCCCCCACCTCTTTCTACATGCATACTCATTTCCTGAATATTGGCAACTCTCCAGTTTAGAATCTCAACCCGAGGATGAGACCAATTCTTCTCGATAAACAATTTAAACAAATGGAATTATGGTCACAGAACCCAGAATATTCTTTAGGTGACAGTAGTATTCTTAGGGGGTCGTTGTGTGTCCAGCAATCATTCACTGGTCAACAAACTTTATATCTGGATTTATTCCACTGTCTTGATTATATTGTACAAAATATTTGACACCTGTCCCGTTTACAGGTCAAGATCTGGAAAGTTAAAATCTCATGCTGTCACTATTTTAAAGATGTTTGAACATTATACAATCAAATAACTGAAAGTAAATTTATATATATATAAAAACAAAAACTAAACCCTCCCCCCTCTTCAGACAGCTCCCTTAAGGGGAGCCAACTATAAAAACAAAAGAGAATATATACAATATTTCAAAGTATTTCCAAATTCATATATTCCGAATAAGAAGACCACATTTTAACAAAAAAGGAATAATTGTCATGCAAGTTACATGTAATTTTTTCCATAGTAATACAAGCTCTCAATTCATTATGCCAACATGCTATATTAGCCTCTACATTATTTTTCCAAGTACTAACTACACATTTTCATGCTACAGCCAACACTAAATGTACAAATGCAATCTGAAACTTATCCAAAGAGACCATATAACCCAACAAAAATTTGATGGGTCTAATGGTTATTTAATTTAGAGTAATTTTTCCAGAACCAACGTAATGTCTTCCCAAAATGGTTGTACTTTAACACAAGACCAAACGGCATGTAAAAATGTTCCAATACATAATCCACATCTAAAACAAGAATTTGAATTACTAAACCCATATTTTTTCAGTTTCTCTGGAGTCAAATATAACTGATGTAAAAAAATATAATTAAACATCCATATCTTACATTTGTCAGTTTAGTTACGCTTTCATAACACATAACTTCCCAATTCTCTTGAGGGATAATATAAGTTAAATCACTTCCCCATTTAGCCCTTGATTTCTCCCATTGCGGTTTATCCATATCTTCTTGTAAAAATTGATATAGATCTGAAATATAACCTTTCTTTGGTATAGAGAAAATCAAAGATTCAAATTTCGTCAACATAGGTAAATTAATCTCTTTACCATAATTATCATTTATCAAAGGTCTGAATTGATAATACACAAAAAACAAATTTACAGATATATCAAATTTCTCCCTCAATTGGTTAAAAGAAAGAAACTGACCTTCTTCAAAACAGTCCTTAACTATTAAGTGTGGAGTTAAGGATGCGAATGTTGTTACAAAGGAAGTAGTGATGGAGAAACTAATGGGACTAAAGCCAGACAAATCACCTGGGCCTGATGATATGCATCCAAGGGTTCTGAAGGAAATGGCAGAAGTTATAGTTGATGCATTAGTGGTCATAGACCAAAATTCCTTGGATTCTGGGCAGGTCCCGGCAGACTGGAAGACAGCAAATGTCACGCCACTTTTTAAGAAGGGATGTAGGCAGAAGACTGGAAATTATCGGCCAATTAGCTTGATGTCGGTAGCTGGAAAAATGTTTGAATCCGTCATGAAAGATGAAATAGTGCAACTTTTGGAACATAAGGGTTCAATCAGGCAGACGCAACGGTTTTAGAAAGGGAAGATCTTGTTTGACAAACTTGTTAGGATTCTTTGAGGATATAATGGGTGCGGTGGATAGAGGGGAACAGGTTGATGTTGTATATTTGGATTTCCAGAAAGTGTTTGATAAGGTGCCTCACAAGACACTTATCAGTAAGTTACAGGAAAGTGGAGTCTTGGGGGAGTATATTGGCCTGGATTGAAAATTGGTTGTCTGACAGGAGGCAGAGAGTTGGGATAAGTGGGAGTTTTTCAGGTTGGGAGAGATTGGTAAGTGGGGTGCCGCAGGGGGCGGTGTTAGGCCCACAACTGTTCATCATTTACATTGATGACTTGGAGGAGGGGACAAAATGTGGTGTAGCCAAGTTTGCAAATGACACCAAATTGAGTTGAAGAGCAAATTGTAATGAGGATGTGGAGAGTCTGCAGAGGGATATAGTTAAGCTGAATGAGTGGGCAAAGGTCTGGCAGATGGAGTACAATGTTAGTAAGTGTGAGGTTATCCACTTTGGCAAGAAAAATAAAAGAGCTGAATATTATTTAAAGGGTGAAAAACTAGAGCACGCTGTTATGCAGAGGTACTTGGGTGTGCTTGTGCATGAATCGCAAAATGTTAGGTTGCAGGTGCAGCAGGTTATTAAGAAGGCAAATGGAATGTTAGCCTTCATCGCTAGAGGAATTGAATTCAGGAGTAGGGAGGTAATGTTGCAACTGAATAGGGTACTAGTGAGACCGCACCTAGAGTACTGTGTCCAGTTCTGGTCTCCATATTTGACGAAGGATATACTGGCTTTGGAGATGGTCCAAAGTAGGTTTACTAGGTTGATCCCTGGGATGAAGGGGTTGACTTATGATGAAAGTTTAAATCATCAAGGATTGTATTCGCTCGAGTTCAGAAGAATGAGAGGAGATCTTATAGAAACATATAGGATTATGAAGGGTATGGATAGGATAGATGTAGGAAGGTTTTTGAACTGGCCGGGGAAACTAAAACCAGAGGACACAGTCTCAAGATTCGGGGGAGTAGATTTCTCAAGATTCGGGGGAGTAGATTTAGGACAGAGATGAGGAAAAATACTTTTTCCCAGAGAGCAGTGAATGTTTGGAATTCTCTAACCAGCGAAGTGGTTGAGGCTGCTTCATTAAACATATTTAAAATTCGGTTAGATAAATTTTTACATGATAGAGGAATTAGGGGATATGGGGAGAAGGCAGGTAGGTGGAGTTAGGTCATAAATTAGATCAGCCATGATCTTATTGAATGGCAGAACAGGCTCGATGGGCCATTTTTGGTCTACACCTGTTCCTACTTACTATGTTCCTATCCTCCCTGCTGCTCTGATGGTCCTGTGGATTGACTCCAATCCATTTCTCCGCAAGGACCCGCTCATCCAGTATAGGTTGTACTTGCGTGAACTGTTCCAAGGTCCCTCGGCCTGACGGAGATTGCCGATTCTATCGCTTTTGCTGATTCCAAGCGATCTTAGGCCCTCTGTCCTGTCGGGTCAGTCTGATTTAATGTTTCTCGGTTTTTGTTTGATTTTTAGGAGCTCTGAATGGGAATATTTGATTATCCTCAGCAGAGCTGCTCGCAAAGAGTGGGTGCTGTAAAGGGCCAGCCTGTCTCATTCCTTCATAAGAGATGTAATATTGCACTTTCTCGAGTTCCAACTTTTTGCTATTGATTTATAAAACTTTCATCTGACAAACACTAACTCATACAGTCCTTTTACAGTATGGGAGGACAGTCAGTGTGGGGAAAATTTAACCCACCAATTGCCAGAATTTGCTTTGCTACAGATGCCTCTGTCTTTCTGCAAATTAGCTTCTCTAAATTTCCCTTCCTTTCACATGAAAGTGGTCATCCCGTTCTCATTCCTCGTCTCCAACCAACCACAAAGCCTCAGCAGTCAAGCCCATGACTCTATCCTGACTGAGAACAGCTGGGACATTTTCCTTGTCTTGCAATGTACCCAACCCTCGTGCTTACCCCCTCTCCACTGAAACAATGGAACCCAAAGCATTCAGCTGCCAGTCCTGCTCCTCTTGGTGGGACGCAGAACATTGAGCTGCCAGTCCTGCCCCTCTTGGAGGGACCCAGAACATTTTGTGTGTGTGTGTGTGTGTGTGTGTGTGTGTGTGTGTGTGTGTGTGTGTGTGTGTGTGTGTGTGTGTGTGTGTGTGTGTGTGTGTGTGTGTGTGTGTGTGTATACGCATGTGCAGGTTTTGTTTTACAGTGAAAAGTATATACAGATTATATCCAGAACATTTGTACAAAGCACAACATTGACATCAAATGGAAGGAACTTGACAAAATTATCTCACTGATAGAACACGTCCCTGATATAAAAGTACATCTTCCAATTTGCCCCGAGATAGTTGGGGTTGTGTGTGGGTGTTGGGGTGTGTGTGTGTGGAGTTGTGTTGGATTGGGGGTGTGTTTGGGGGCTGCATGTGGGGAATTGGAGGGAATGTGTGAGGGGATGTGTGTGAGGTGTGTGGGTGGGATTGTGTGGTGGTTGTGTGTGGGGTATATGTACGTGGTTGCTTGAGGGTGTATGTGTGTGGGCGTGTGTAAGAAGGGGTGTGAGGGAGGGTGTGTGGGAGGGTGTGGGAGTGAGTTTGTGTGTGTGTGTATGGGGGAGGGTATGGGAGTGGGTGTGTGTGCGTGGGGGAATTTCCTTCTTTACATTTTCCATAAGTGAACAAATATATACAGAACATTTGTATAAAGCACAATATCGACATCAAATGGAAGGAACTCAACAAAATGATCTCACTGATAGAACATGTCCCTGATATAAAAGCACATCTTCCAATTTGGCCTGAAATAGTTGGGGGGACCTTTCCTGAACGGTTTTCAGAACCTTTCGTTCTAAAACCCGACTTCCAGACCCGTATTATATTCGTCCAGGAACAAAGTCCACTTTTAATTTGAGAATCCGGTTCGGAGTCGAGATTAAGGGGAAAGAGTGGAAATAGTTTGTATTGGAGTGTGTGTGTGTGTGTGTGTGTGTGTGTGTGTGTGTGTGTGTGTGTGTGTGTGTGTGTGTGTGTGTGTGTGTGTGTGTGTGTGTGTGTGTGTGTGGGAGGCTTTGTGGGATGTGTATGGGGGTGGGTGTGTGGGGTGTGTGTGTGGGAGGGGTGTGTGTGTTTGTGGTGTGTGTGTGTTGGGTGTGTGTGTGAGGGATGTGTGAGGTGTGTGGGGATTGTGTGTGGGGGGACTTGTGTGTGTGTGGGTGTTTGTGTGTGTGGATTTGTGTGTGGGGGATTTGTGTGTGTGGGGTTATTTGTGTGTGTGTCGGGTTTGTGTGAGTGGGGGTCGGTGTGTGTGTATGGTTTGAGTGTGTGGGGGGCTTGTGTGTGGGGTGCTTTGCGTGTGGTGAGAGGGTGTGTCATTGTGGGGGTGTGTGTCGGGGCTTGTATGTGTGGAGTGTGTGTTTGGGAGTTGTGTATGTTTGGGGCATGTGTGTGGGGGAGGTGTTTGCAGGGTGTGAGTGATGTGTGATTGTGGGGGGATGTGTTGGGGGTGTGTCTGGAGTGTGTATGTGTGTTGCAGTTTTTTTCGGGGGTAAGTGTTTTTCAGTTATTTTTTATTGTTGGTTAAGGGTTTTTAAAGTTAATTATGAAAGATTAGGTGTCATTATGTCAGTTGTAATGAATAGTTTACATTTTGCAACTTTGAATTGTTAAGGGTGGAAATGTGTTATCGATTCTATGAAGAAGCTAAATATTGTAGTTTTGCAATAAACTGATAGAAAGAGAACATATGAAATTGAAAAGAGATTGGGTCGGACATGTAATTTCATCTTTATTGAACTCTCAAGCTAGAGGGGTAGGGATATGAGTTCATCAAAAATACCTGTGCCTGTGGATTCTTTATTGCTGATGCTGGAAGAGGGCTGATTGTTAACTGGCAGATTTTTTCTGAAAGTTGGACTTTAATGGATGTTTATGCACCAAATGAAGATGATCAGACATTTATTTCAGAGACATTTTTAAATTTGCATCAGTCAAATGGAATGTATTGGTCAGAGGAAATTTTCACTGTTGTTTGGATCCTTTGTTGGACAAATCTTCAAGAATTGTTCAAAGAATTAAAATGGCGAAGACTCTTTGAGATGATGAAAGATTTAAATTTGGAAAAGGAAATTGAAGGCTTGGAGAAAAAAAAAATTACGAAACAATTGTACAGATAATTTTATCTAAAGTGAAATTACGTGATAATAATTTACAAACATATAAATATGAGAAAATAATTTTACGGTCTAAACAACATTATTATGAATTGGGAGAAAGTGCAGATAAAGGTGAAAAAGGCTCTATTTCTGATATGCATAGGTTGTTGCCGGAGAAAATGGAAAAAGTAGATATTTATAAAGTTAAAGAGAAATGGGAAAAGAGTTAAATATTGTTTTGACATGGGAGGAATTGTCAAAAATATGTGTTGACAGTGTAACAAAGTTAATTATAGTGTGGTCAAATGTAATTTTTTGCATCAATTATATTTAACCCCTGAGAAACTGAATAGATATGGATTCAGTTTAACAGATTTATGTTTTAGATGTAAAGAGCGGAAAGGTACTTTTGTACATTGAGTTTGGTCATGTAAGGAAATTAAGCATTTTTGGGTGGAAATTATAAAATGTTTGAGGGATTTGTTAAAAATGGATATTCGATTGGATCCAAACATGTGTTTGTTGGGTTATGTTATTGTTCCATTTGTTGATTCAGAAATGGCTAAACCATATTTGGCTTTTTTAAGATTAGGGTTAGCAGTAGCAGTAGCGAGATATGTATAGCTGTCACATGGAAGAATGATGTCCAACTAAACTTGCGAAAATGGCATAATGAATTGCAGTCTTGTGTATATTTAGAATAATTAACATATAATGTGAGAAATAATTGCTCTTTTTTTATTGATATGTGAGGTTTATATTTGGAACACAGGACTATAGAAATTAAATAATTGTATGGTTGGCACACCAATCAGGGAGTATTTGATACATTTTTTGTAAGGTTTTGAGGGAGGGTTTTTTCTTTTTTTGTATTAGTAAGGGGGAGGGGTTGTATTTTATAGTTACTTTATATGTATTTGATTTTCTTTATATAATTTGAAAATATCAAATAAAATTTTCAAAAAAAGAGTGTGTATGTGTGTGTGGGGCATTTGTGTGTTGGGGGTTGTGTGTGGGGACTGTGGGAGGAGCCGTCGCTGATCTCTGAGTCCTCCCCACTGCCGCCGCTGATCCCCGACCCCTCCCCATCGCTGCCTGACCAATTGATTCCTCCAGTCGCTCGAGATTCCAGCCGGCTTCTCTGAGCTGACAGGGTGTCATGGTTGACATAGTGTTAGGGCAATGCCTTTACACGGCCAGTGGTCAGGACTGCACATGAGTTTGAATTCTGGGCTGTCTGTCAGAAATCTTTCATCCTCGTTGCTATCAAGTGGCTTCTGAGTCCAATCTTGCCTTTGAAAATTCTTCTGCATTCAGGACGGTTCGTTCCAGATGGCAGATCAGGCTTGGGTTGGTACGGCCTCTCCTCCCATCTTCTTCTATTTCTGCACATCTGCTGGCTTCAAAGGTTGCTGTTCCCTCTCAGATGATGGTTTGCCAGACCTTCCTGTCCATAGTTTGTCCTCCCTTTGACACATCTTGTTTTTCATTCTGCAGGGTATCTAGCCACCCTCCTCACCAGGCAAGCCTAGTGGGGGAGCAGGTTTAATCGCCGACCACTCGACCATGCGACTGGGTTACATGGTACCAGTGGCACTCAGGCAAGTGACCTGAAACAGATCCTTGTTTACTCTTCACTTCACGTAAAAAGGCTCCCACATACTGTTGCTGACCATGAGTGTGGCCAACATGCCTTTGTTGAAGAGTCTCAGGATCCATATGCACTTTTCAGTTCATCTAACACTAGAAGGGGCGGCTCATAGTTGTTTCCTTGATGCAGAGTTGAAGGGTTTCCTGAGGGTGATGAATGACGTGTTGAAAGGTTGGAGCTGTTCACTATATTTTTCTTGGAGTTGTCTAATTTTTAGATGTTGGCACAAATCTTGCTTGAACTTTGTTGAGATCCTCCAGGACTGGATGTAGAAATATCTGAACATGTTGATTGTATTTCCAAGTGTCGCTGCCTTATTGACTGTTGGTCCTGCTACCAACTTGACTTCCAGCACAAGTTGTTGTCCTCCCTTCTGCACTTTACGAATCTACAAGCAGCGTAAACAAAAGTCATTCAAGGGAAGAGATGAACGTAATTTTAAACAAGATCACGCGAAGTCTTTAGCACAAAATGATTTGCACTTTTTGATAGAGAATCTGAGACAATAGAAATCCTTTAATTCCCTCTTCCTATATCCCTCCCCCTTCCTCGAGAACTCTCCCTCCCTCTCCTCGCCCTCTCCTTCACCCCACCCTCTCCTGCACCCTCCACCGCCCCCACCCCTCCCCCTCCCCCGAGTGAGGTGCTGGATTTTGGGGGGGGTTAAATGCAAGAGGAAAGTATAGCATTGATGGAGAGAAGGATTTTGAGTTGAATGCTCATAGCTCCCTGAAAGAGACAAGACAGTGGAGAGGATGGTAAAGAAACATCCAGCCTGCTGGATGTCGTAATTTGGGGCACTGAATGTAAAAATTGGTGAGTCAAATTGCAGCTGTCTAAACTTTTGGGTCAGCCCCATTTGGAATATTACATAGTGTTCTGGTCTCTGAATTTCAGGAAGGATGTCAAAGCATTGTTGAGGGTTCAGAAGAGGTCACCAGGAAGTTGCCTAGATTGAAGAGGTTTGGATTGAATTGTTTTTGCTGAGGGAAGTATATAAAATTGCAAATAATATCTTTGGACGACTGTTGACATGCATGCTTGAGAGGTGGCTTCAGATAGTGGTTTTATGGATGAAAGGATGGGAAATACTATATTCCTTGACGAATCAGTGTTGGACTCATTAATTTTAAAAAAATCGAGATTTGGAAGTAGACGCAACAATGTCTAAATTTGCATCAAATAGTGCAGATTTTGCCAAAATGGATGAGAGCCTGTTCGTGCTGGCGGAGGGATCAGTAAGTTCTGAGTCACAAAGGGGATAAGTGTTAAAAAATGATCAAAGGGAAAGATGTTTTTACTCTGAGATTCAAAGTTTGAATTCACGCCTGTGAACCGACTTTCAGGATCAAATTTGAGGGATAATGAGGGATATATTTACATGGTCAAAGTGTAGAATTAATGGCCATCCATGTACAGAGCAGGCATGGTACAATGGGCCAAATGGCCTTCTTCTCTGCTGTGTCTATTCTGTGATTCAGTTAGGGGAGATATTCCACAGTATAATGGTGATGGTGAAAGCTACACTATTCGATCTCATTTCAATTTCCAGAACAGCAACTTGGAATCATGGTCAAAACACTTCAGTCCGTGAGTCAAATGTTCTTCCTTTGATGAATGGGAACAACAGTCTTGTATTTCCAAACTACGGTTACTAGGGGAGATGGGGTCCTATCGGGTGACATAATGGCACAACCAGTAGTGTGCCACTCTCTCAGTGATCCACATTCGTTCCCATTCTCCAGTCCTTCTCATCTTCAAAGACATGCCTATGCTGGATGGAAGGGGATTAGATTGCTGTATATTACCCTGATGTTGGTGGCAGGTTTGCGATTGGGGTGAGTTAGAACATACATAGACTGTAGAACACTACAGCATAGTTCAGGGCCCTACAGCCCTTGATGTTGTGCAGACCCAAACATTCCTTCCTAAAACAAAGTACAAAACCCTTCCTACCACATCACCCTCTATTTAAATGTTCCCAATGTTTCAGCTTCCACCACCATCTCCGGCAAGTTGTTTTAGGAAACCCACAACTCTCTGTGTAAAAAAAACCACCCCGATATGTAACATAAACTCCCCTCCCTTAACTTTGTACATATAATCTCTGATGTTTGCTGGCTGTCCACCCGATCTGTGCCTCTCATAATCTTCTAGACCTCTATCAAGTCTCCTCTAATCCTACATTCCAAAGAGAAAAGTCCCAGCTCTGCGAATCTTGCCTCATAAGACTTGTTTCCCAATCCAGGCAGCATCCTGGTCAATCTCCTCTGCCCCCTCTCCATTGCTTCCACATCCTTCCTATAATGTGGTGACCAGAACTGAACCTAATACACTAAGTGAGTCATGCCAAAGATTTGTAGAGTTGCAACATGACCTCTCTACTCCTGAATTCAAACCCCTTATTAAGGAATCTCAGCACACCATAGGCCTTCTTAACTCTCCTATCAAACTGTGGGGCAACCTTGAGAGATGTGTAGATTTGCAACCCAAGGTTCCTCTGTTCATCCACACTCTTAAGTAACCGACCATTAACTCTGGACTAAGCCTTCTGGTTTGTCCTTCTAAAATGCATCAACTCTCACTTATCTGGATTGAAATCCATCTGCCACTTTTCTGCCTAACTCTGCATCCCATCTTTATCATTTTGTAACCTTCAACAGCCTTCATCTCCATCCATAACTCCTCCAATCCAACCTCCGTCTCATCCGAAAACTTACTGATCTATCCATCCGCCTCTTCGTGCAGGTCATTTATGAAAATCACAAAGAACAGGGGTTCCCAGAACAGATCCCTGCGGCCCCTCCACCAGTCCCCAACCTCCAGGCAGAATCCTTTCCTTCCACTATTACTGTCTGGTCTTCTCACATTTCAGCTTTTATTTCATGCAGGTAATTTTCCACTCATCCCATGACTCATGACTTTCTGCAGGTATCTCTCGTGGCCGACCTTCTAAAATCCTTGCTAAAATCCACGTCCACCACATCTAGCACCCTACCCTCATTAATTTCTTTTGTGACCTCCTCAAAAGACTCAGTTAGATTTATGAGACCAAGCTTGCCTTCACAAAGACATGATGACTATCCTTGTGTAGACTATATTTCTCTAGATGTTCATTGATCCCATCCTTAAGAATCCCTTTCATTAGTTCACACACCAATAACATAAGACTCACCGGTCTAAAATTCCCAGGATTCTCCCTACTACCTTTTTTAAACAAGGGGACTACATTTACCATTCTCCAATCCACCCGAGTCACGCTGCCATCTCCCCCACCCATCCAAGTCGTGCTGCCGTCTTTCTCTTGTCACCCACCCATTGAGCTGCCGTCTCTCTCCCAGCTCGCCCGCCAGAGTCACGCTGACATCTCTCTCCCCCCACCCGCCCAAGTCACGCTGCCATCTCTCTCTCCCCCTTCCCACACAAGTCACTCTATCATCTATCTCTATCTTTCTCTCTCCACAGTACAAGCACCAGGAAAAAAAATGCTGGATTTTGGAGCTTTCTGGATTTTAGATGTCTGGAGAAAGGAATGTTTACCTCTGTTCCCTCCTGTGGACCTCATCCCTACTCTTATCGATGTCATTGTTCCACGACATCCAGTTGCTTGCCCTCCCTTCCAGAATGCTGTGATCTTGATCTGAATCGTCCCTGACCCTGGCACCTGGGAGATAACATTCCATCTGGGAGCCTCTATCTTATTTACAGAACTTCCTATCCACTTGTCTAACCAACAAGTCCCCAATCACCATTGCTCTCTTCCTCTTCCCACTCCTCCCTTCTGAGCCAGGGGTGCCAACCACTGTGCCGGAGAAATGGCCACCTCGACTTGTCCCTGGCAGGTCGTTATCACACTCCCCCCACTTTCTACATGATCTAAAACAGAATACTTGTTGAGGGGTACAGCCACAGGGTGCTTTGAAAGGAAAGGGTTATGGGGCTAGTGGGGCAATAGAGCTGGGGTATTTTGATAGCAAGCATTGAATTGATGGGCCAATTTGTCACAAACAGATTTCTCTGTTTCCCCCTTCCCCTCATCACCAGCCATCTGTCCACCATTCATCGTCACATGATCAAAATAACCAACAGGGAGACAGAACTGGCCATGGGCCAGCCAATAGAAAGCACAAATGCTCAGCACAGATACAGTACCCCGTGGGGACATTACAAGACCAACACAAGTGCTTGATATTACAGATGAAGCATTTTGTTAAAGAGTCAAACTTGATATGCAGTGGCCAATGAGCCATTAAGCTGAGTTGGCTTAAGCCCAGTGGCCGGGAAGGAGGGTGAGCCAGCAGGTGATGGGACGTCGAGCGCCCAGGCAGGAGCAGAATCTTTCAAACCCAAAAAGTTGAATCCACACCTCAAAGTTTATCGACGCCTTTTCGACCCCCTATGATTTTTCAACCCCTTGGATCTTCCCATTGACCCACCCACTCCCCACCCCACCCCCACCAGGGGTCAATATTGATTACTTAGGAGACCCCTAATATGTTATTTAACATAACTTAATGTCACTTTATTCGATTCAGCATAGAGTGGAACAGGGAGTCAAGGTTACAGGGGCTTTACTAAAGCTCAGCCTGGATTGGTAGTTAATTCGCCACAGTTGACATGGTGTTGCAGTCATGCTCCAATCTTCGATTATGCCTGGATGCAGCAAGCATGGATAATTGCTGTTGATTTGCCACAACCTACTTTTTATACACTTGTGGATTCATAAAACTATGTAGCAGCTTTTATCTTTTTCAAACTTCTAACATGCAAGGGAAAGCTTTAATAGTAATAACCCATTTGCTTGTTTCAGATGGTGAAGTGAAACACCATTCACATGATTCTGTGCATTTCTAAATGGCACAATGGGGAAGTAGTGAAATAAAATTGCATGAGTGGTTGCAATTGCTTTGGATGAGATCTTAAACCACATCCTATCTGGTTTGTTAAAGAACATACAAGATTCTATCATACAATAAATTCTGTTCTTTACCAGGCCTTGGGCCTAGTCAGTTCGAGCAGCAAGTCGGAGGAGGCGGCAACCAGAGTTCGGGCAGTAATCGGAGGAGGAGCGAGGTGAGAGTGACGGGTTAAATTGGTCAAGGGCCAATAAAGGGAGGGTAAGGCAAAGGAGCGGCTAGCAAGGAGTGATCCAGTGAGGGAGTGGCCTGGTGAACGAATGGGGCTTCGAGGCTTTGGCTCGAGAGGCTGAGGTCGAGAAGAGACTGGGGTCGAGCATCTCTGGATTAAGGTAAGACTGTATATTTGCCACATATTATCTTTTTGTTATTTTCTCTTTCTAAGGTGAGGGGAAGAGAGAAGGGATGAGTGTGAGAGCAGTTTTCTCTGCTCAGTGTCAGATGTGGGGGGGTCCTGGAGTCTTATAGCCTCCCAGACATCCACGATTACACTAGGTGTACTGAGCTGTAGCATCTCAGGGATTGTGTTAAGGAACTCGCTCTGGTCAGGGAGAGTGAGGCCGTCATAGATAGGAGCTATAGCCAGGTGGTCTTAGCAGGGCCACAGGAGGAGGATCAGTGGGTTACAGTTAGGAGAGGGAAAAGGGAAGAGACAGATACAGGAGCGGGCCCCTGCGACTGAAGCCCTCAACAATTGGTACTCCTCCTTGAGTATCGTTGTGGGGGCATTCAGGCTGGGGAAGGAATCAGTGGCTGTATCTCTGGCACA
The DNA here is from genome assembly GCF_036971445.1 of Narcine bancroftii. NCBI lineage: Eukaryota > Metazoa > Chordata > Chondrichthyes > Torpediniformes > Narcinidae > Narcine > Narcine bancroftii. Next base: position 38,857,448 of record NC_091482.1, read on the forward strand.
AGGTCAGCCTCCGTTGCCCAAAAGGGTAGGGAAAGAAAGAGGAGGGTGATAGTTATAGGGGATTCAATGGTCAGGAGGACAGATAGGGGATGCTGTGGATACCATTAAAGAAACAGGATGGTAGTTTGTCTCCCTGGTGCCAGAGTCTGGGATGTAACTTCTCGTGTCATTGGAGAACAAGTTGGATAGGTGCATGGATGTCAAGGGACTGGTCAGGGAGTGGGAAAGTAGGACTAGAGGAGCTCACTGAAATAGGTGCAGACTAGAGGGGCCGAGATGGCCTGTATTCGGACTGTAATTGTCCCGGTCAATATTTATCTTGCAATCAACATTATAAGTGCCAGGTAAAAGTAAACCTTTGAGGTCTTCCTCTTGGACATTTTTCTGTTCCAACTTCCTCTTCTCCTCTGATGCTCCCTGATGCAAACGCTGAAATCTCTGTTCAATGGTAGCTAAAAGGAACACAAGGTTCAGTAACACATACATTTAAAAGTGTCTTCAAAGATTTACCACAAGGTTCCAGTGTTTTCATCAAAACAAACACATTTTTTGTTTTGGAGAAAGGCGAACTGTGGGTTTAGTAATATTTAAAGCAACGCAGAACAGAAGATGACGAGGGAAAAGTAGGAGAAAAAGGGTGGTCAAGGAATGAAAAAAGTTTGGAGGGAATCAACGTGAAATAGCAGATGAGTGAAATGAGGAACAGTGAAAAGGAAGGGACATTTGCAAAAGGAGTTGGAGAGAAAGAGAAGGACAGTCGTGCAACTCTTTGTTGAAAACATGTTGACTTCAAGGCCTTTTACTCATCGGGAGGAGCAGGTGAAGTGGGATGCACCACTCGAGCAAACATTTCATTCAATAAATACACATTTTGCAATACTATTGAGATTCTGGCATACGAGTCTGAACTACTCACAACAATTCAGTGGAGAAAGTTCTATTGAACTTTCTTAAATACTGTATTTTATTCAAACATTTATTTGAATGTACACAGTTCTTTAGTCAATGATCATTCCATTTATTTTAGAGTTTTCAGAGCAGTTTATGAAATGATATGCTATTTAGGACGTGCTTGGTAAAGATGATTCAACATTCGAAATCCAATCAATTGCAAGAAATATTTTAGAATGGTTCAAAGAGGTTGGTGGATCCCAACTGGTAATTTGCATATATTGAAAATGTCTAATTTGCCAGCAGGAAGTATCACTTTTATCTGTTGTAATTAGAGAACCACCTTTTGAACTAAGCAGCAAATGTTGAAATGGTACCTGTGGTCTTTCGAAGCTGAAGTACATTTGGAACAACGTCATTGCTCAAGGACAGCAGGCACTTTGCTGCTTCCTGTAACTTTTCAAGAGCATCTTCATGTTCAGAAATTTCTTCATGAAGGACCTGTGATTTCATAATGACACAATGACTCATCCACAATAAAACTGAGATTTCTTTCTGTAGATCTTAGATTCGCCGAGGCCTTGGTTAATTTCGATATTGTCTTGGTGTCAAGGAGATAACAGCCTGTCAAGACGATTCTCTAAAATTATCATAAATACCAACAACTCTCTGGCCTGCTTTGGGGAGAGGAGGCGAACATTTTCAAGGACCCAATAACCACAGGATATTGGGATTTTCTCAAACAACCAGATCAAACATTTTATTGATCTTTACTCATTAATGCTTCTACGTTTTTAATATGCCTGATGTTTGTGTATTTTCTGATGCTGTTGAGCTCATCATCTTTATCTCATCTACATCTCTTGGCTGGCCCTGAAATCCCCTTGCAAACCATCAGGATCACAAGAAAATGTTTAAAAATGTTACGATAGCTGGCATACATGGAGTATTTGAAGCTTAGATTCACATCACCATTGGTAAAAATAATGCTGAAGTATTCATTTGGCTTTTCACCACTAATGGACACAGATTTGACTGCAGAAGGTTATTCTGCATTATTGTTTTTCTGCCCATCTACCTTTACTCCGGGTGTCCCCTCTCCCCAATCCGTCATCCTTCATTGGCAAATATGTGTTCTCCCTCAGCAATCCAACCCGATGTCAACTCCTATTTCCACTTGAGCACTTAATGGCCCACAACTTTTCTCCATGACCATCAATCCCAAGCCATTTACTGCAATAAATGGTCCGCCTTTTCTCTGACTGCATGAGCAGAATTGCTCTCCACATCAATAAAGCCAAACGGGAACTACTGATTTGTCTTTCTGATGCATATTCCAATTCCTTAAACATCAACTCCTGTGATCATGATGCCATTAGTTTCATTCAGGATGGAGAAGGATAGGTCTGGGCCTCGGGTTTAGATTCTAAATTGGAGAAAGGCCAATATTGAGGAAATGAGGAAGGGTCGAGTAGATGTGGTCTGCGAAAAGTATGTGCGAGGTCAGTGGAAGACCTATAAAGGTGACATTTGGAGGGTAGAGACACTGCATGTTCCTGTCAAGATGAAAGGCAAGATTAGCAGGCTTAGGAATCTGGTTTGGATGAAGAGAGCTGTGCAGCAAGGTACAGACATCAGAGAGCAAATGAGGTGCTTGAAGAGGATAGAAAATGCAAGAAAAAACCTCAAGCAAGAAACCAGGAAGGCTATCTGGATGATAATGTGGTAAATTGGGTCAGCAAGTTTGCAGATGACACTAAGATAGGAGGTGTTGTGGACAGCGAAGAAGGTATTCAAAGCTTCAGAGGGATCTGGACCAGCTCGGAAAATGGGCTGAAAAATGGAAGATAGAATTTAATGCAGATGAGAGTGAGGTGTTGCATTTTGGAAGGAGAAGTCAAGCAAGGACATACAGGGTAAACAGTAGGCACCGAGGAGTACGATAGAACAGAGGGATCTCGGAATACAGATACCTAATTCTCTGAAAGTCGTGTCACATGTGGACAGGGTTGAAAAGAGAGCCTTTGCAACATTGACATTGATAAATCAAAGTAGAAAGTACAAGAGACATTGGTGAGACCAAATTCCGATTATTGTGTGCAGATTTGGTCGCCTAACTGCAGGAAGGATGGCAATTGTGCAGAGATTGACTTGGATGTTGCCTGGACTTCAGGAGCAGAGTTGCAGGAAAAGGTTAAACTGGTTATGATTTTATTCCCTGGAGTGTAGAATGAGGGAAGATTTGAGAGAGATATTTAAAATGATGTGGGGGTTAGACAGAGTAAATATGGCCAGGCTTATTCCACTGAGAGCAGGTGAAATACAAACCAGAGGACATGGGGTAAGGGTGACGGGGATACATTTAGGGGGAACATGAGGGAGAACGTCTTCACACAGAAGTGGTGGGAGTGTGGAACAAGCTGTCAGCTAAAGTGGTGACAGTGGGCTCAATTTTAAATTTGAAAAGAATTTGGACCAGTACAAGGATGGGAAAGGTATGGAGGGCTATGGACTGGGTGCACGTCAGTGTGGCTAGGCAGAAAAGTGTTCAGAACAGACTAGAAGGGCCAAAGGGGCCTGTTCCTGTTATGTAATATTGTAAGGTTCTAGAGTTCGAATACTTCTTTGAAATAAATCAATCTCTGCAACCTTGCAAACTAATCTTACCCCCAAATGAGCTTCAAATCACACTTTCCTCCCACCTCCCTTCACCTGTTCCTGAACCCGCCCCCATCTATGGTGTTATCGTCTCTGCACCTGATGATTCCATTAATCATTTGCTGACTTTCCTTGCTCTGCTATGATAATCCTGGAGGTAATCCAAAATTCTGCCACAATATCCTTCATCACCAGACCCCCATTAAACATGGATACAGGCAACATGGGGAAACCCAAAATGAAAATATACACACAATGACTGCAGAACTGCTTGGCTTTTTGCTTCAGTTTCCAATATCCCCCCCCCCCCCCCCCCCACCATCTGGAAGCAAATTGGCTGTTGGTTCTTCATCATGCTCTCATTAAAAGGTGTTCAAGGTGGAATGCAGGCAGCTCAACTTTCGAGTTCAGGTGTCAAACTTACAAACCTCCCATGTGGCCTTAACCCCTGTTATTAGATGTGCACATTAACATTATTTCAAAGCATTCATGTTTCTACTCGTAAATTAGAATAAGCAACATTACACGGTAATTGATGAAATAACCTACGAACGGCAATTAGTTAACCCGAAGGGCCGGGCAACTTGTGAACCAAGTTGACGTAGAGCAATTTGTGAACCAAACAGACGTCGGGCAACTCGTGACCAGACGGCAAGGCAACTCGTGAATCAAGCTGTCGTGGGGAAACTCGTAAACCAAGCTGACCTACGAACGGCAAGAAGATAGCCAGAATGGCCGGGCAACTCGTGAACCAAGTTGGCGTGGGGCAATTCATGAACCAAGCAGACGTCGGGCAACTCGTGAACCAGACGGACAGACAACTCATGAATCAATCTGTCGTGGGGCTACTCATAAACCAAGTTGACCTACGAACGGCAAGGAGATAGCCAGAAGGGCCGGCAACTCATGAACCAAGTTGACGTGGGGCAATTCGTGAACCAAGCAGACGTGGGGCAACTCGTGAATCAAGCTTTACTCGGGCAACTCGTAATCCAAGCTGACCTACGAACAGCCTTTAGTTAACAAGAAGTGCCAGGCAACTCGTGAATGAAGCTGTCGTGGGGAAACTAGTAAACCAAGCTGACCGACGAACGTGAATTAGTTAAGTAGAAGGGCCGGGCAACTCGTGAACAAAGTTGACATCGTGAACCAAGCAGACATCAGGAAAACTCGTGAACCAGATGGCCAGGCAACTAGTGAATGAAGCTGTCGTGGGGCTACTCAGAAACCAAGCTGACCTACGAACGGCAATTAGTTAAGCAGAAGGGCCGGGCAACTCGTGAACCAAGTTGACGTGGGGCAATTCCAGAACCAAGCAGATGTCAGGGAAACTCGTGAACCAGACGGCCAGGCAACTCGTGAATGAAGCTGTCGTGGGGTACTCGTAAACCAAGCTGACCTACGAACGGCAAGAAGATAGCGAGAAAGGCCGGGCAACTCGTGAACCAAGTAGACGTGGGGCAATTCGTGAACCAGACGGCCAGGCAACTCGTGAATCAACCTTTCGTGGGGCAACTCGTAAACCAAGCTGACCTACAAACAGCCATTAATAACCAGAAGTGCCAGGTAACTCGTGAATCAAGATGAACTACGAACGACAATTAGTTCAGCAGAAGGGCCGGGCAACTCGTGAACCAAGTGGACGTGGGGCAATTTGTGAACCAGACGGCCTGGCAACTCGTGAATCAATCTGTCGTGGGGCAACTAGTAAACCAAGCTGACCTAAGAATGACTAATTAGTTAAGCAGAATGGAAGGGTAACTCATGAACCAGGTTGACATGGGGAAATTCATGAACCAAGCAGACGTGAGCAACTCGGGAACCAGATGACCAGGCAACTCGTGAATGAAGCTGTTGTACGGCTACTCGTAAACCAAGCTGACCTACGAACGGCAAGAACATAGCCAGAAGGGCCCTGAGCTCGTGAATCAATCTGTCGTGGGGCAACTAGTAAACCATGCTGACCTACGAACGGCAAGAAGATAACCAGAAGGGCCGGGCAACTTGTAAACCAAGTTGACGTAGAGCAATTTGTGAACCAAGCAGACGTCGGGCAACTCATGACCAGACAGCAAGGCAACTCGTGAATCAAGGTGTCGTTGTGGAACTCGTAAACCAAGCTGAGCTACGAACGGCAAGAAGATAGCCAGAAGGGCCGTGCAACTCGTGAATCAAGTTGACGTGGGGCAATTCGTGAACCAGGCAGATGTCAGGCAACTCGTGAACCTGACAGCCTGGCAACTTAGGAATCAAGCAGACGTTGGGCAACTAGTGAACCAAGCTGACTGACGAGCGGCAATTAGATAACCAGAAGATCCGGGAAACTCGTGAATCAATCTGTCGTGGGGCAACTAGTAAACCAAGCTGACCGACGAACGTGAATTAGTTAAGCAGAAGGGCCGGGCAACTTGTGAACCAAGTTAACGTAGAGCAATTTGTGAACCAAGCAGACGTCGGGCAACTCGTGACCAGATGGCAAGGCAACTCGTGAATCAAGCTGTCGTGGGGCAACTCGTGAACCAAGCTGACCTACGAACGGCAAGAAGATAGCCAGAATGGCCGGGAAACTTGTGAACCAAGTTGGCGTGAGGCAATTCGTGAACCAAGCAGACGTGGGCCAACTCATGAACCTGACAGCCTGTCGATTCGTGAGTCAAGCTGTCATGGTGCAACTAGTAATCCAAGCTCACCGACGTATGGCCATTATTTAACCATTAGTGCTAGGCAACTCATGAATGAAGCTGTCATGGGGCAACTCGTAAACCAAGCTGACCTATGAAAGGCAAGAAGATAGCCAGAATGGCCGGGCAACTCGTGAACCAAGTTGACGTGGGGAAATTCGTGAACCAAGCAGACGTGGGCACCTCGTGAACCAGACGGCCAGGGAATTCGTGAATGAAACTTTCGTGGGGCTACTCGTAAACCAAGCTGACCTACGAACGGCAAGAACATAGCCAGAATGGCCGGGCAACTCGTGAAACAAGTTGGCGTGGGGCAATTCATGAACCAAGCAGACGTGGGCCAACTCGTGAACCTGACAGCCTGTCAATTCGTGAGTCAAGCCGTCATGGTGCAACTAGTAATCCCAGCTTACCGACGTACAGCCATTAGTTAACCATTAGTGCTAGGCAACTCATGAATGAAGCTGTCATGGGGCAACTCGTAAACCAAGCTGACCTATGAAAGGCAAGAAGATAGCCAGAATGGCCGGGCAACTCGTGAACCAAGTTGACGTGGGGAAATTCGTGAACCAAGCAGACGTGGGCAC